>NC_041393.1:32771719-32783539 GCF_002162155.2 Triticum dicoccoides
GTGGACCGGCGGTGGGGAGTGGTTTCGGGGAGGGCGGGCCGGCGTGGCGGCGCGGGCCGGCCGTGGGCAGCGGGGGCTGGCAGTTCGGCCGGTGGTGGCTGGCGGCTCAGGGGGGAGGGGGGCGGGGTTGAGTTTGAGAATAAATTGGAGGCCCTTGATTTGTATCCAACGGCTGGAAAATCTAATGAACAGAGATGAAAAAGTCAGTCGACTGCTGTGTAGCCTCACCCCGCACGTACACATGCACGCACGCATGCAGGCGTGCAACACTGACACATACACATAACGTCCACACGCACGCATGCTGGCGTGCAACACTGACATGTACACATGCACTCACAAACACACACACGTACGCACCCATGCATGCAACACTGAAACGTACCCTTGCACGCACGCAACACTCGCACGCCTGCATGCACATAGCACATGACGCAAGACACACGCTCAACCTATACGTGCATGCACCCTTTGTTAAGGACATGGATTTTTACGGGTATTAATCAATCTTATCTGTCATAAGCAGAACATTGATGTTTGCAGCGGTCTTTATGAATCACAATGTATCGAACGGTCTATCAACATAGTAGGCTTATCTACATGAAAAAGATGATGTCACCCTCGATTAACAATCATCGATTTATGAAATGCCCGCTTGTGACCGCCCTGGCCCACTAAAGGTTCCTCTGTTGTGTGCTGCCTGCGTTGTGTCACTGACATGCAGGCCATGCACCCAAAGATCCCACACGTCAGTGGAAGAATGGTGCGGTGTCCTAGGTCAGAGTCGAGGGTGCCACTCGCTGCACGCCCAGCTGAACACTCCTCTGTGCCGCATTCAAACGCCTCCATGAAACCCGCCCGTGTGGAAGCCGAGAAACCCAATCTGGACACACGTCCGTTCATGACCGGGCCGACGTTAAACACAACATCGGCCGAGATCCTCCCGTCCGTCGTCTATATAATCTCCTATTTAAACGAGGACAAACGCCGGCCAAGAATCGCACACCTCCGCTGCTCCCCTATCTCCTCCACCATTTTGTCCACTCTTACAATGGCTTACGAAGAGTAGTTATTCTGCATCCAAGCCGGCTGGGTAGCCCGCCGGATACAAGCTATGCAGCTCGCTGATCCACCTCCCTCGCCTCCCCCGACGGAGCCAGTTGCCGCCCCAAGCCGGCGCACGGTTCAACAAATCGCTACTGCAGGCCAGCTCGACGAGGAGCGGCGCACGAGCGTTGTTGCTGCCGTCCATGCTGCCGCCTTGTACCGCGTCTCCCGTTTATGTGGTCGAGACTCCCATGCCGGTGGCCATGCCATGCAAGCAGCAACAAAAGCCGGGTGCGCGGAGAGCGACGAGTCGGTGGCCAGCGCCTCCGCGTCCGCCGCCATCATCAAGGAGAAGTAGAACACGGGAGGCCGCCGCCGCTTGGGTCCCATGAAGGCCACCACGGAGGCGAAGCCGGCGTACACAGCAGGTGTCTTGCCAGATCCTTTTGTTGTGAGGACCTTCGTCGACCCCGCATGGGTTCGACGGAAGAGGGGAATGTTAGGATGAACTCGAGCCGGTGCCGGCCATGGTGAAGTAGTGGCCGGTGATGAAATCGAACCGGTGCTGGCCAACATCATCTTCAGCACCAGCCAATGATATCAGTTGGGCAGTGGGGAAGCGAGCCATCCTTTGCGCTGAAGCATATACCTCCAGGGCTCCTGGCAGTCCAGTGATCGTGTTGCCGGACATGAGGAACATAAATCGATCGGCGGGCGACCATTTAGGCCAGGTATTATATACCTATGCTATCCAGAACTAGCACCGCGTAGTTCATTTGAATGTAATGGAATCTGTCATGTTTGTATGAAAATCCGGTATTTTATATGATTTCCGTCGTTGTTTATTTGAAATATCAGTTTGTCTACGTGTTTGCGTGAATTTTGTCCGGTTGGTTGAGTTGCTGTCATAATGTGTGCGGCTACAGTTGGATGGCGTAATTTGCGGGTCGCCGGTCGGTTTGCGGGCGGCTCGAGCGGTGTTGTGGGACAAAAAACACAGCTCGTGTGAGCTCATCTCCAACGTGCGCGCTGGAGGATGCATGACAACTTGAGCACCCGAGCCATTCCTCGTTCATCGGTGGTAAAGGCACCGGTGGACAAAAGGGTCGCCAATATTTTGGCTACCCTGGGCAAGATCCAAACAGCCCCTCCCAATAAATTCAAATCCCTCGTTCACCGTGGAATTTTGCCATGTGTTGTTTTCATGGACTAGCAAGATGCCCGTGCGTTGCACGGAACATCAAGATGCATTTTTTTACAAACTCCCGCATACATGCAAGGGATAATTAATGTCCTCGTTTGCTAGTACCACGAGGCAAACACCATTAATATTGCATCGATTAGTGTTAGTGGCCTTGTATATCTGCAAATTGTAATTTTGATAGTGGCCCCTTGTATATAAAAATGGAGGGAGAAAGATGAGAGATAAGGTGAGGAGGAGTGGGGCATGGTGGTGACTGGTGGTCGGACTGGGCAGAGGCATGGGGATGGATGGCGCATTATGTCTAGGTTTATATCTCTCTCACACACACCCACGTAGGTGGGGGACGTGCACGAAGAGAAGAGATGCACACATGGTGCACGTACTCCCGTCTATTTTCCAACCACACCCGCGCGGGTACACGGTGGAGCTCATTTCTGTACAAAAAAGGCAGCCCACGTGGTAATTTGGCACGTGTACTGGTTGTCCACTTGGTGGAGTGAGGATCGTCTACCACGGGTGAACAAACAAATTGAGACTTGACATGTTATGTTAAAAAAAGAGGCAAACCATGTGGGGCCTACCTTAAAGGCAAGGCTCTATACACTGGAGTACTTTTGATGTGTTCGGTCAACTCACAGAACGAGGAGAAGCTTGCTTAGTACGCCGTCTCCCCCGCCCACGGGCGCGCTGGCTCGCAGGATGAGGTGAAGCTTGCTTACGAGTAGTAGTAGTACTCCTACTACTGTACGCCTTACGCCCGCTCCCTCGCCCACGCGTGTGGTGGCTCGCAGCACGAGGAGAAAATTTTACTACTCCCTCCGTTTACTCCTCGTCCCTACTACGTACCCTTGGTTAGTACTCCCTCCATTTACTTATACAAGGCCACTATAAAAAATACATTTTGCATCTATACAAGGCCACAAATAGTAATCGAGACAAAAGTTACTACTCCCTCCTTTCCAGTTTATGGATCAATTTCAAAATCTCTCCAACCAAGGTAGACACCGAGTGGTCGAATTAATTTCGTAGTTTGCACAAGTAATTAGTACGCTCGTTTTCTCAAGAAGTTATGTTTACCGAGGCATTAATTAGAACGAATGCATGAATGACCACTAAATTTCCATGAACTTGTACATGCATTGGTTAGTTTCCTCTTGACACTGCTTGCGTCGGGTGATCTAACGCACCTCGAAATCCAACATGTAATGGTACTACTGCTAGTATAGTAGAATTGAGACTTATCAAACGGAAAAACGAATGTTTTTTAGATGAGCCCTATAAACCCTAGTGGGTAAGTACTCCGTAAAAACAGATTTTTCCAAAACTAAGTCGCTCCCTTTCATGAATTTTGTAGTATACTCCTCCGTCGACGCTCCTTTTCATGAATTTTGTACTTCCTGTCGCCGACATGTGGGACATATAGCAACCGGGTCGACGTGTCAAGCACCAAATAACAGTGCAGAACAGTAGGGGGGACGCACCCCACTCGTATCGGCCCAGTATTAGTAATGAGCAATGAGACGTCAAATCACAATGCCGCACCTTCCCAGATGGACGAAGCAACCACTATTTCACACTTCGGTTTGCCATCATCTCAAACCACATAGTATTGCTTCTGCCTCAAGAGGGACACGCACATCGCCTTGGTACATCATGACACGTGGGACCGCATGACAGGCCATGCTCCCCCGCCGGTCGCTCGGTAAAATCACCTCATTTTTACTATACTTCCTACGTATCGGTTTACTACATGGCATGGATGTCGTTCTAGGTTGAGAATTTAACTGGCTATATATGTGATGAACTTTTGTATAGTAGTACTATCGATGGATTGCGCCATGGAGCAAAAATTGAAATTAAAAAAAGGTGGTACATATGGAGAGTGCTCATCGCCAAATTATGCATATAGTACTATTAGAAAAGCTAGTACGTGCTTAATTGGGGTGCTAAATTCTATTAAAGAAATACTAGTAGTATGTACATACTGAAGAGTTAAAGTAACGAGAAGAAACATAACATAGTTCTGCTGGAGGCTCAGCACAACACACCCCTCAAATTAAAATAAGCACACCTAAAATTAAACTGTGCAACTAATCCGGTAGACACTGCATTAGAAGTTTAGAACCACCATGAGCAACGACACTGCCACCTTGCTCGGAGTCCTCGTCCACGTCCTCGACTTCGTCCTTGTCCCTCTTCCTCTTGGCTGATACTTCTTTGCTTAAACCACACACTTGGCTATTGCTCTTCGTTCAACCCTTGTAGATATTGAAACAAAGGTAGTCATACATTGCAGCATAGTGGATCTGGTCTATATCTAGTACATTCCGCTGCCATGCATGACGATGAAACGTGTAATGAGGTTTCTTCGGTTTACGGTACGAAGGATGAACCATGGCTCCTGCCAGGGTCAGGATTGAAGGCTGATGAGAGGGTAGCAGCCGATTCTTCTGGAGGTCGAAGGGGTTGCCTACAACGAGGCCTATCCGACCCAGGACTTCTTTGTCGTTCTTAAAGTCTAGAGTAACGAATTTCACTATTTTTTCCTTGAGAGAGTTCTTAAAATCCTGGCACTCAACGTCGGCATGGCATATGTGGTAGACCAAGCAAATTTTATGTATGCAAACCTAGATCATGGCGGCCTTCTTGCTCTCTTCGTCCTTTAGATCCTTCTCTCGTCCCAGGACTATGGTGTACACAACATCTAGCCCAGCGACCCACTCATCATCTGAGTTTCTGAACATGTGTCTGAAGCGAGAAAGGCATCCTTTCACCGTCGCGGAAGAATGGGTGTAGATGACGTCGAAATCATCACCGGTGATGGTTCTAACCTTGTACTCACCGCCGATCGTGGAGATTTGGGACGCCATGGATTTGGGAGGAGGGTTAGGATTAGTGGAACTGCCGTAATGTGAATGGACGGGACTACTAGGAGCGAACCGCCGTAGTATTGAAGGACGTGCGGGGACGAGTAGGAGCGAACTACCAGCGTGCGAACGGCAGGGTAGTGGCTTTCCATTCTCCCATGATACGGGCTTCCGAGATCCCTTGGATCTGAGATCGAAAGGTTGCATGGCATGATTCTAGACCTATGGGTGAATATCCTATCCTGGAGGGTTATTCTGCAAATTTTCAGCAACTTAGCATGCGATCGTTTGATCTCAGATCCAAGGGCTGCCAGCAGCCCGTATCATGGTCGTGCCTACCACGACCGCCGCATCGCTCACGCGGTCGTGCCCTTGGAGATTTAACACGGTGCGTTAGGCTATCTGATGTTGGCATGTCATACATAGTCACCACTTGGTCACTCATACTACAACAAGGTTAGCTATAAGTTTGGCTATAAGTGTATTTTTTTTTACTCCTCTCTATCTCTTTCTTCGTACTCCCTTCGTCCCATTATATAAGAATGTTTTTGACACTAGTTTAGTGCCAAAAACGTTCTTATATTATGGGACACAGGGAGTACTAGTATTCATTGCATTTTCCAAGGAGTGACTTCTTCCAATGAAATGGTGTGCTTATTAGTTTTTTGTTGCTCAGTTTGCTTCATTTAATTAGCTATAGACTCAAAATTGTCTTTTCATCTAGGTACACGCGCTTAGCACCGTTTCTTTCTTGGGTCACCAAACTAGTCTCTCTCTTCTTGATTAACTTGCCACATCAGACTTTATGCCTATGTGGCAAGCTTAGCACCTGTAGGAGCAAGTAAGTACAATAGTGCGCTTTACATGGCATTTTTGCATATGTGGAGGAAACAGAGGCAAGGAAAAAGTGGAGAAGTGGGCTCTCATGCAAGAGCAAGCCTCTACTAAATGGTGGAGCATCGGGAGAGGCACATGTATGGAGGTGGTTAAGAATCGGGAGACTCATGCCGGTCATAGCACCGCAGTTAAAATGATAATGGCAAGTCAAATCACAGGGCCCCATCTGTCCAGTAGTAACTCGCTGTCAAATCAAACAGCCCTACGTTTGCAGCAGCCTACTCCCTCGTCTTCTCGTGTCTCTGTCGAACCGACTAGGCGGAACTGCCCCGCCTACCGCGCAGGAAAGCCCCGCCCTCGACTTTTAAATACAACTACATCCGCTTAAGAATCCAATGATATACTTTTTGTGACATAGTAACTCATATTTAGTTAGTCAAATGGATGACCTAGAACTACGTGCAGGCCCTATAAACCGAGATGCCTAAAAATAAAAAACCAAGACGGAGAGGGTAGTTCAGCACATATCTTTTTAGATCAATATAGTCGGGATTCACCAAGGAGCTAAACCAAGTGGTAGGCTGCTCCTGTCGTGTTGGCGTAGCAACTCAAGCAGGGTCAGTCCGCACACGAAATGGCGACACACTTAACAGGACTCATCCACCGTCTTGTTCCACGTGCGATGCACCAAATTACAGTTCAGAGCAGTGGTTGGAATTGGAGGCACCCGGTCGTAGTGCCGCAGTAGTAGAAAATGAGCGATGAGGGGTCAAATCACAAAGCCCCACCTTTGCTGCATTAAGCTGGATGGACGAAGCAACCATCATTTCACTCTAGGGCGCAAGAGCATAAAGAAAAGAGAAAACAATGATGCATGCGACAGCTACCTAGGGCACCCTAGGGTAGGGGTCTCCACTACAGATCCTTTTTTTTAAAGCGCCTCCACTACAAATCAGCTTCTCCCTCGTCCTCTTGAAGAAAACCGATGATGAGTATGGCGGTAGGGTTTGAAGGAGTACTACGGCGTGCGGGGCCACGTCGTAGTAAACGAGTTCGATTCCAGGCCTTAAATATGTGTGGGCCGCTTGGTTTTATGGGAACGAGGCGGCATTTTGGGTTCGGGGACCAATGGAGATATAGTACGTACAAACAATTGTGGACGTAGGTTCGACCGAAAGGCAATGATGCATGGGCCGTGCATTTTGATATACTCGGGGCCACGTGAAATTTGCTACTCTACTCAAAACTAGTAAGGTACACATGAATTGAACGCATGAGATTTTGAAACCAAATTATGAATAAATACACGCTATAGCATGTAAAGCTTTGAGTCATATATGCACGATGTAGATGTTCGTTTAGTTCTTATAGTTCATTTCATTCAAAATAAATTAGTTTTATAAAAATGTTAAGATTCATGGGGTTGTGCATTGTAAATCATAAAGTAAAAAACAAATAATGGCAATTCATTTAGAAAATAATAATCAATTATGATACAGAAGATTCTAGAACAAAGGAGAAGTGCTTGTGTTTTGAGATTTGTGCATTATGCTTAAGTTCAACCATGGAGTCTTCTAAATTGTACATGTGGCAGATCTGGTGGAATGTTGATGATATCCAACGGCTAGTAGTGCTCGGATTTGCCTATCTCTACACTGTCGGATTAGCTTCATCCAGCGACCATCTTTCAAAGTTATTGGCACAGTATATAGTTCTTGTGCCATAGTTGCATGTTTTGGAAAAAAAGCTACTAGTGGGTTGTACTAGCTATTTAGGAATAGAAGATGTATACATGGAAGTTGCAGGGAAAGAGATGACATGGAGCATCTCAATTCCTATGAGTAGGGATTGGAAAAGAGATGTCATTTGGTTCACATCATAGGAACTTTTCTATTGAATCTAGAGATGACATGTATCTCAATTCCTATGAGGAGGGATTAGAAAAGAGATGTAATTTGGTTCATATCATAGGAACTTCTCTATTGAATATACGCTAATGTTTATTTTCCTTTGAAATTAAGGGAGTATAGAAATCCATTCATATGAACCAAGTGGCTCTAAAGCTATAGAAATGATATGATGTTTATTTCCTTTGAAATGTAGAGTATATGAATCTATTCCTCTGAACCAATTGGCTCTAAAGGAAAAAATCCTACAAAAATCATAACATATAGAGTTCCTATGATATTCCTCGTGGATGGTTGAAATTGCTGCGGGTGATACGATGGTCTTTCTTTGTAGACTCCTCACCCATCTTTATAGTTACCTCTCGAAGATGAATGAAATGATATATACAGGGTATTCTACATGTGCAATTTGGTACACGAAAACTTGGTAAAAGTTTGCGAGGTTCGAATTTTCAATAAAGCTATATGCACTGCATTTCAGAACGGACGGAGCATACGGCAGTTGCTAACACTCACGTGGAAGATTTGTGTGTAGGAGGAGTGGCTGTTCTGTTAAATGACATGGCAAAACTGAAACTGTCGGATGCCGATCTAACGGTTCTTACGACGTTCGTCAGGAAAAGGCTTGTGGCGAACGTTTTTCGAATAATGATTTACGGACACATGCATTGTATTGATACGTGCCCCCCTCTCTCTCTCACGCACACGCACCCTCATGAGTCACGACTCTCCCGAGTCCTCTCGCAGACTCGCACGTCGCACCCACCGTCTATCTGCAGGTAGACGTCACGCACATATGTGCTCTTCACACACTACCCTCAGAACTTCTAAAAAACAAAAGACGGCGCGCACATTTTATTTTAGCTCACACGTCACACACTTACACTATTACTCTTGCAGCGAACATTCTTTGGGCATAGTATATTGTACTCTCACGAAGAGAAGCGGTGCACGCACACACTAGTTCTCCCACAACCACTTGCGGGTACACGTAGGAGCGTATTTTTTGAAGCTGGTACAACAAAATCACTCCACTATATATAAAAGCAGGAGCCTTAGCGCTTGCTTTACTAGGGTTCCTCTCGTTCACTCTCTCATGCTCTCTAGATCTAAGCAAGACATAGGTGGCCACACTCTCTCTCAGCTCACGGCTGGTCACAAATCCGGCCGGACAACCTCGACCAGGGCAGGGGTGTAGGTGCATCATTCACGCTGTCGTCGGCGGCGAGGGAGGAGACCAACGGCTGCCCGTGCATCCCGATCGGCGGCCATGCCGTTCTCTCCAAGAGAGCGCCGGCTCGGGAGGGCCTTCGACCCCTTATTCCTCCCTGCGGTATTGTGGCCAAGATGCGGCCTCCCGACGCCGTCTTTGCCACATGCCGATGACCCTCAGGTATATATTCCTTCGAAACCTGCCTTGCTCTACTGCCCCAGCTCCCTTCGTGTGGATCCTTTTCTACTTCTGTCCGCTGTTCCAAAGCCACCTAGATTTCTACTATTATTAGAGGTAAATCTAGTTCATACAGTTGACTCTAAGCGTTGGTTCAAACAGGGAAGAAAGTGGGAAAGCTGCAGCATGAATCTAGGACTTGGTTCTAAGAGGAAACAGGGGAAAGTAGTAGATACCTGCTATCCCTACGCCCATATCGCTACCGTTAATGTAAAATCACATGAAGCATTAAGCAATGCCACCTAATGTCACTATAAGTAATGGTCTAGTGCCGTCGATAAATTGAAGCAATGGCACCACCATTTTATGCAGTGCTTCTGTCTTGCTTTATTTCCATGAATTGTGTTTTTGCAGTTACACTTAAATCTCACACCGCTAACATTGCTTCATCCCAGTGGAACTGCACAAATTTGATTTCACATTTACTGACCATGTGCTACTCTCAGGACAGTAATACTAATGCTATTGTTCTGCATGTTAATCTAGTGGCATTGTTGATGTGATGTGATGCTACTTACTTAAGGATTCTACATACTGTCAATCTAGTGCCAATTATAACACAATAGATGCTGCTATTAATCATACACCACTGCAAATATCTGTCACTGTTTAAATAACCGTATTTCGTATTTGTGCAAACAGGGATGTCTGTCTCCATATCGTTTCGGGATGTCTATCTCTGTATCGTTTCTATCCGTGCAATCAAAAGCACACACCTCAGTTTTTGTACAACTGCGAAAATTGAGATGGCTATCCCTCGTTGTCGTCGTCTAACCTCCTGTCTTCAAGGTATCCCTACATTGGTAGTAACTAAAGTAGAATGACCAACACAATCTAAAAGAAGCTGATTCATACATTTTACTTCCTGATTCGCAGTGCAGGGACAAGCGAAAAAAACTGCATCCTAGTCTGGAATGCACTTTCTACCAGTTCATCCATGGACCGAGGACTAGCTGGCACGGCTGGACGACGGTTTTTTGAACAGGTGCGCGGACAAGAGGCATTGTGGTCTGCTTATTTCTGCAAATAATGGTGCTTAAATTTAGTGGAATGCACAAGAATTTCACCTGCTCAGTACACTGCATGGTTCAGTTCAACATTCAAGCCGAGATGACAATTATAATTGGTTATTCTGGAATGAGAGAACCTAACCCTGGATGGTGGCAACAAGAAAAAACCAGAGTGAACTCCAGGAAATTTAAGCCTGCCGGGAGGCCCTTTGCTCAGAGAAGCCTTGCTTGTTTTTTCCTGATTTGTAAACCTTCTCACAACTTCGTCTTTTGCTGTGAACTAGTATATGTTGGTTATGTTCTATGAATCATTGAGATGTATAAAATTGCTTAACTTATGCTTTTCAAGTTTTTTATGAAGACGAGTTTAATGTGAGTGTTCCACATGAGCGCTGGACTAGCGTGTGAACGTTTGGAATTTATTACATTGTGGCCTCAATTAACTGCATGAACCACTGTAACAAGATACATAGTTGCTTATATGTCAGACAAGAGATTGGTGATTGTTACCTGGTCGATAGCCTAGTGTTGAAGCAAGCTGAGCCAATGTGCCGTGTTTTGCACAACTGCTTACAAGTGGGGTAGCACCAACAGTGTTTACAAGTACTTATGTATACGTCGGCGCACAGTTCTCAAACGAGTGCTCCATTTCATCAAACCACACACTGCTCGTATGATAAACCATGACAACTTATGTCTTACCATGCCATATTCATGAAAAAACTAGTGAGGACGCATCTGTTTCGGCAACAATTACGATGGTTCTCACATGATTCACAGGCACACAAAAGTAGCAGCAGTTCCCATAGACGGATTCAAACAGAGTACTAGCCCCAGAGGGATCGATAACAGGCAAGGTTCGGATAATTAGACACAATACAAACTACTATTAAACACTACCTGGGGCAACTATTTCATGCCTCGATCTAATTTGGGCTGGACACAAGACGGACCTTGCCATGAACATCATCGAGGACGTCCCACAGCAGCTCAATCCTATGAACCTTCATGAAGACAACCTTGTGGCCTTGCCACTGATAAACTTGTTTGTGGAGGCATGCCACGTCATCTTCCTGCATAAGCTTGACAAGAACAACATGCATCACAAACAAAGGAGTAGCTTTGAACTTGTTGTGCTTCAGTACACCCTGGACAACACGCCTGACAACAGTGAGGCTGGAATACAACTCTTCATTGGTATAACCGCAAATGGCTTCCAGGATCCAACAGCCTAAGAACTCTATTTTCCCAGTGCGTATATTCAGGTCATCCGCCTCATAGCGAGTGACATGTACAACCACACAATCCTTGTCTGCATCACGGCTCTAATTGAAATAGAAAAAATTCTGAATTACTTTTCAGTATAAGAAACACAAGTTATTTAAACCACTATGTATAGCATGGCATCGAAGCTAATAAAATTTTGCATTATTAATCACCACATACTTTGATGAAAAACCATAATCGAGATCAGCAAAGAAGGAAATCACCTTGGGCA
>NC_041393.1:32783887-32818471 GCF_002162155.2 Triticum dicoccoides
GCTACGGGGGCTGTAACCTCAAACGGGGCATTGACCATCTTAGTAGTGGCCGTGAGCGTATCTGGGGTCGTCTCGGTGGCTACTTCCATCTTCTTGGAGCTCTCTATCTCGTGGGGATCAGCCTCCCGCGTCTGCTCCAATATCGACAGATCTTTGCCTAGTTCTCCTTGGCCCATCATGAAACTGATGAATACTAGGAGACCACTGAAAGGAAAACACAATCGCAATGACAATGAAACAAAAAAGAGAGTGAGGATCGGTTACTGCTTTGCAAAAGTTCTTTTTTTCTCTGAACGAAAATATACCAACATCATGGATCCGCTTACCTTCCCTTCGTTGGGAGAGAAGAACAGTGGCAGATGCGAGTGTTGCCTTTCTTGAAGACGGTAAGGGAGAAGGGGATTCAGCAAAGAGTGAAATGATGGTTGCTTCGTCCGTCAAAATTAGACTGCCGGGAGGTGGGGTTTTGTGATACGACGGCTTGTTACTACCGTGCTACGACCAGGGTACCTCTCCGCCTGCATACTACCTTCTATTTTGGTGGATGGCATTTGGTCCCGTGCGCTGCATGGCACGCATGTCGGTGAACAAAAGTATAATGGCATTCATTAGAGGGAGACATTTCAATGACCTAGGAGGAGCCAAAAGCGGTAGAGTGTCTCCATTATACTAGTAGTAATTATTTTTCTGGGTAGCTGTAGAGTGTCTCCACTGTACTAGTAGTAATTTTTTCTCTGGGCCCAAGACAAAACAGCCCATCCACAATAGTAAATAGTAAAATCAATTCAAAAGCCCATATATTTACTGAATGAGAGGGACTACCCACACCCAGCACACCGCCCCCCCCCCAAAACCTGGGTGCTCTTCTTCCTCCTCGCTCCCACCCACCTCACGTCAGCTCGCTCCACTCGTACCCCCAAATTCCTCACCTCACTCCTACAAAAAACCCCAACTCCCCTTCTTCCTCACTCCTACAGAAAACCCCCAGCTCCCCTTCTTCTTTGCTCGCACTACAACTAGGCTCGTCATTCGTTACTCTGCTCAAATCCGTGAGCGCGACGCGACACCCTCGAGGGAAATGGAGTCGGCTGACCCCAGCGCCAAGAACATGAGGCTCTCACCAGCGGTGACGCCTGTTGTAGATCCCGCACCCGGCAGCGCCTGGAGAAGCGGCAACCCCTCCCCCACCGGATCCCAGGAACCCATAGAATCTCGAGTAGACCGCATCATCGATCTCCCTGACGCCGTCCTTGGGGAGATCATCTCGCTTCTCCCCACCAAGGATTGATGCCGCTCCCAAGTCCTCTCAATTCGGTGGCGCCCTCTATGGCGCGCCGTGCCCCTTAATCTCGACTGTCGTCAGCTATCTCTATTCAATGATTTTGAAATCCCCAGAGCCATCATCTCCTCCCACCAGGGCTCCATTCAAAGCCTCTGCATCCCGTCATGCCACCTGAGCAAGCATACCATGCCCTGCATGGTGGACGCCTGGCTGAAATCCCCTGAATTCACAGAACTACAGCTACTTGAGTCCTACTATTCCCCTGGAAATCACATACCACATACCGAACGCCATGAACTTGTGCCCTCAGCACCGATGTCCATCTCGCGGTTTTTCTCCTCTCTCCACACCGCCACCTTTGCACTATGCTACCTACCAGACAATCTGGTACTAAACCTTCGACTCCCATTTCTCAAGAAACTTTCACTTGTGCGGGTTCGCATATCGGAGGCCTCATTGCACAACATCATCCACTCCAGTTGCCCTGCCCTGGAGTGCTTGGTGCTTGTTTTCATAGTTAGAATCGGTTGTCTCCAAATAAAGTCGCCTAACCTTGTAAGAATTGGAATTTCTTTTGACGGAAGGTAGCTCATCATCCAAGATGCCCCTTCACTTCAAAGGTTGATCCTTGATTCTAGTTATTCACCGTTGCAAATAACCGTCCTCTCTGCGCCTAAACTGGAGACCTTGGTTGTAATACATGATCTCTGTGCTAATTTCAATATGGTGTTTGGCTCCATAGTTCTTCACGTACTTTATATTATCATCTACACTTGTAACCATAAGCTGCATTTTAAATTTCTGCGCATAAGTTATATATCATCTTGGAGTACACATTTTGTACTAATATTATGTTCCATGCTCAATGAAGAGTTTCTCCATGGATGGCCTATCAATCGTGCTAGATTATGTCAATATCTTATATATCCAAATGAATAGTTTTGATATAAACAATATTATTGTCTTGCTGCAATGCTTTCCATGTCTGGAGAAGTTGTATATGAAGGTGATAATTTCACGCACATTGGAAGCTCGCATATAGTGTACTAGAATTAACCGTTCAGCTGTTGCTCTTTCGACACTCTTCTTTTAGACCTTAACTGTTTTCAATCTTCATGTCTATTTAGGCAATAGGGCGGGGTAAGAAAGTTATAACCAATCGGTGGATTCGTAAGCATCAGGATTTTCTCACTTCTCATGAGATTCGATTGAAGACAATAACGCTAGAACGATATGTAGCCAACCGTGCAAACACAACATTTGTCACATTCTTCCTGCTAAATGTGAGGTTACTATTGTCCATCAAGCTTAAGTTTATCAGAAGCATGGTTTTGATGGATGGGTATGTCGAAGAGCAAAAAAAGGAGTTTCAAGTGGGCAAAAGAGCTTCTGAACGCGTCGGGCTTCTATTTACAACATATTGTGGTCATAATCCAGTAAATTTTACGACCCAGGATGTTCATTCTATGGACTTGACCGATCCATTTGACTGTGACTGTTGAAAACAGTGTTGGAGTTAGAGGTTTTTTGCCTTTTCAATCTGGGTTCTTTTGTAAACCTGATGAACAATTAACCCTCGTGCTTTTGTATAGTTTGTAAGCTGGAGTTAGATGTTACTGCCCTTTTCAACTCGGCTGTGACTGTCATATTTTCTTTGAAACAAGGCAAATGGCTTGCCATTTATTTAATTTAGAGTGAAATATTGTAACAAATCCCAACCAAGGGAAATAACATCACTCTCGTTGGCTGCTTGAGCTCACTGTGCATTACAGAAGCCAAGTGATTAGCCCCCACCAGCACCCACAAACTTATTTCGAACTAGCACATCAAATGGGCTGTAAATTTTCATACGAAAGGCTGCATGCCCGTGACAGATTTGGATTCTGACATTTGGGACCCGCGAGGAAATAGCCTATCGAAGGTGGTGCCGACTTACTAGCCAGTCAACAAACGATTCTGCGTACCAGTCGTTGGTTTGACATCCAACATCTATCGTGTATCTTCTATCTCTTGTCTTCTTCTTCCTCCAGCCGCCCAAACCAAACCACCCCGTTGGCTTCGCCTGCTCCCGCCTCCCATGGCTGGCTGCGCCTCCGCCGCCCTACCGTATGTACCCTCCAACGTTGGCCAGTCCCTCCCTCTATTCCCCCACACGTCATGTTATTCTCAGGTGACGTCAGCCCCAACACATACCCGCGCCCGAACCAGTCAACACTCGTACTCCCCTCCGCTTGCGACTGGACCGGCGCATCTTCCACGGCTCCTGTTCGTTCCGTCCGAGGCCTCACTGTCGTCCTCTGCCTTGCGGCCTTGGTTTGCTCGCCGTGCGCGGTGTGCCGCCCTCTTGCGTTGTCAACATCGTCAACAACCGAGAGGAACAAGGAGATGACTGTACGTGGAGAGGATGACAGTAGGGACGCACTAGCGTCATGGCAGTACGCAAGCAAGTGCCTCTATATTACAAGCCCAAAAATATGGTTCCTCCTAATGGTTGGACATCTGGGGCTCACGCCATTGTCAACTGAGTCAATAAACGAGAGAATTACACTACGAGCGGCTGACACCAGGGACCCAGCAAGTCGCGCAGTTTCTTTTGAGGAACAAGCGGTTGTTATTTATACTAGTTTTAGCGACGGATCAGGGTAACAACGGGGCTGTGCGGGGGCTGTGGCCCGTCTAGCCAGGGTTTTATTTATGTTTACCACATCATGAGCCCAGTTGTGTTTTTTTCTTGCTGAAAATGGCTAGCCCAGTTCTATTTTTTTAAAGAAATACCCAAACAAGTCCTACTTGCTTTATCGGCCCTGCTGGGATGCAAATCTTTCAAGACGAGGAGAGTTTCATTCGGTTTGCCTAGAAATGGGCTGTACATTTTTAAAACACATCAAACCGGGAATTAGTTTCAATCTTTTTTCATTACAAGATCTTAAATTCCATTGATTTTTACGCGTGGAAAATTATTTGGATTTCATATTTATATAAATTATTTTTCAAAATAGTTTGTATGTGAATCGATATTTCTGGATTAAAAACAGTTGAACGCACCGAAATATGCAAAATTTCGTATACTTTTTAACCGTGGCCACAATATGGGGTGTAATGCTAGCAAAAAGAAGACGGGCTCCAAACAAATTCTTAAGAATTAGCAAATGGGTTGTACATTATTAGAAATAATGGCAGATGGGATGTATGCTGTTTTCCACAGATTTGAGGCTGACTTGTGCGCCTACTACAAGTTGACGCGTATGCTTTCATAAAAAAGGTTGACACACACGCAATGCCCTGTCAACTTAGTCAACACACAAGAGCAGTGACTGTTGGATGTCCATCCAACGGTTGTCGTGCTTCTTCAATCTCTGCTCTTCATGCTCCAGCCGCTCAAACAAGCGCCGATGGGACTGCCTGCTCCCTCCTCCCATGGCCGGCTATGCTGCCGCGCAGGCCTCACGGCCCCACCGTACTCCCATCACTGGCCTAGCCATCCCTCTACTCACCCACACCTGCTGTTATTCTCCGGCGACGACAGACGAACCAGTAAACCCTCGTACTCCTCCACGTGGGAAACAACTGCCGAGTATTCCCTGGCTCCGTGTCGTTCCCTTCCTAGGCCTCGCCATCGTCCACCGCCCCGGTGCTCTCGGCGTGGCCTGGTCAACATGGGCAATGAACAACATCCATCGGAATTGTACTGTACATGGAGAGGCTAACAGCTGGGTCCACGGCCGCACGCAAGGAAATGCCTCCTTATTATGCGCAAAATAATGATTCCTCCACCTAACAGCTAGGACCCACAGGAAGGGCCTCTGTATTTCACGAAAAAAATGTTCCCCCCGCTGACAGGTCAGACCCACCAGCTATATCTTCGCATGCAAGGAAGTGCCTCCTTATTAAGTCCAAAAAAATGAATACCCCCTGCTAGCTGGGACCCACCATATTGTTGGGCTGACTTGTGGGCCTACTAAGTTGACGGGGACGGAGGGCTTTGTCAGCTTAGTCATTACTCCAGTGACTATATGATGTCCATCCAACGGCCATAGTGCTTCTTCAACCTCTGGTCTTCTTGCTCTAGCCACCTAAAGCAGCGCCGGTCCTGCCGCCTGCTCTTGCCTCCCGTGGCCGGCTGTGCTACCGCGGAGGCCTCACTGCCCCCATACTACTCCCACCACTGGCCAGGCCATCCCTCCACTCACCCACACCCCCTGTTATTTTGCGGCGACGGCAGCCTCACACCGCAGCCGAACAAGTGAATGCTCGTACTCCTCTCCGCATGGGCATCCACTGCTGCGTCTTGCCCGGCTCTGCGTCATCCCCTTCCTAGGCCTCGCCATCACCCACCGCCGTGGTGCTCTCGGCACGGCGTGGTCAATGTGGTGAACGAACGACTTCCATTAGAAGAGTACTGTACGTGGAGAGGCTGATAGCTGGGTCCGCGGCAGCCGCAAGGAAGTGCCTCCTTATTACGCGGAAAATAATTATTCCTCCACCTGACAGTGGGGACCCACCGGACGGGCCACCAGTATTTTGCGAAAAAAATGTTTCCCCCTGACCGTTGGGACCCACCGGACGGGCCACCGTATTTTGCGAAAAGAATGTTCCCCCCGCTGTCAGCTCGGACCCACTGGAAGTGCCTACTTATTACGCACAAAGAAATCAATACTCCCCCGGCTAGCTGGGACCCACCTTGGTGGGAGGCTGACTTGTGGGCCTACTAAGTTGACGGGGACAAAGGACTTTGTCAACTTAGTCAATATGAACGATTCTAGCTCCAGTGACCGTACGATGTCCATCCATCGGCCGTAGTGCTTCTTCAACCTCTCGTCTTCTTGCTCCAGCCGCCCAAAGCAGCTCCGGTCGTGACGCATGCTCCTGCCTCCCGTGGCCGGCTGTGCTGCGGCGAAGGCCTCACCGCCCCTACTATTCCCACCGCTGGCCAGGCCCTGCAGCGATGGCAGCCTCACACCGCAGCCTAACTAGTGAACCCTCGTACTCATCTCCACACGGGCTTCCACTACCGCGTCTTCCCCGGCTCCGCATCGTCCCCTTCCTAGGCCTCGCCGTCGTCCACCGCCGTGGTGCTCTCCGCGCAGGGTGGTCAACGTGGTCAAGAAATTACTTCCATTGGAAGAGTACTGTACGTGGAGAGGCTGACAGCTGGGTCCACGGCCACAGCCCAGTTTTTTTTGTGATTTGCCAAGTAAGTTGCTTTGTCAGGCCTGTTGGGTTGCAAATCTTTCAAGACGAGGAGAGCTTTCATTCGGCTGGCCGAGAAAATGGCCCATCAGTAATGAGAAATGGACTGTACATTTTTAAAACTCATCAAACCGGCAATTAGTTTCGAATATCTTTTTTTCATTTCAAGATTTTAACTTACATTAATTTTTATGCGTGGAGAATTTGTTGGATTTTATATTGATATACATTTATTTTTAAAATCAGTTTGAATGTGAGTCGAAATTTTGGGATTAAAAATAGTTCGGTCCGCACCGAAATATGCAAAATTTTGTATAATTTTTTAACCGTGGCCACAATATGGGCTGTAATGCTAACAAAAAGAATATGGGCTCCAAAAAAAACCTTAAGAATTACAAAATGGGCTGTAAATTATTAGAAATAATGGCAGATGGGTTGTATGCTGTTTTCTACAGATTTGAGGCTTTCCTAAAAAAAGGTTGACGCACAAGAAGTGACGGTTGGATGTCCATCCAACGACCATCGTGCTTCTTCAATCTCTGCTCTTCCTACTCCAGCCGCTCAAACAAGTGCCGGCAGGAGTGCCTGCTCCCTCCTCCCCGCGGTCGGCTGTGCTGCTGCGCAGGCCTCACCGCCCCACCGTACTCCCATCGCTGGCCTAGCCATCCCTCTACTCACCCACACCTGCTGTTATTCTCCGGCGACGGCAGACGAACCAGTAAACCCTCGTACAGTCGTACTCCCCTCCGCGTGGGAAACAACTGCCAAGTCTTCCCTGCCTCCATGTTGTTCCCTTCCTAGGCCTCGCTGTCATCCACCGCCCTGTTGCTCTCGGCGCAGCCTGGTCAACGTGGTCATCGACCGACATGCATCTGAAGTGGACTGTATGTGGAGAGGCCGACAGCTGGGTCCACGGCCGCACGCAAGGAAATGCCTCCTTATTACGCGTAAAATAATGATTCCTCCACCTGACATCAGGGACCCACCGAAAGGGTCTCTGTATTTTGCGAAAAAATGTTACCGCCGCTGACAGCTCGGACCGACCAGCTATATCTTCGCACGCAAGGAAGTGCCTCCTTATTACGCACAAAAAAATGAATACTCCCCCTGTTAGCTGGGACCCAGTATAGTGGCAGGCTGACTTGTGGGCCTACTAAATTTACGGGGATGGAGGGCTTTGTCAAGTTAGTCAATATGCATGATTCTAGCTCCAGTGACCGTATGATGTCCATCCAACGGCCGTAGTGCTTCTTCAACCTTTGGTCTTCTTGCTCCAGCCGCCCAAACCAGCGCCGATCGTGCCTCATGCTCCTGCCTCCCGTGGCCGGCTGCGATGCGGCGGAGGCCTCACCGCCCCCTACTACTCCCACTGCATGCCAGGCCACCCCTCTACTGACCCACACCCCTGTTATTCTGGGGCGACGGCAGCCTCACACCGCAACGAACCAGTGAACCCTCGTACTCCTCTACGCGTGGGCATCCACTGCCGCGTCTTCCCCGGCTCCGTGTTGTCCTCTTCTTAGGCCTCTCCGTCGTCCACCGCCCTGGTGCTCTCGGCATGGCGTGGTCAACATGGTCAAGGAACGGCTTCCATCGGACATGGACTGTACGTGGAGAGGCTGACAGCTGGGTCCATGGCCGCAGCAAGGAAGTGCCTCCTTATTACGCGGAAAATAATGATTCCTCCACCTGACAGCTGGGACCCACCGGAAGGGCCACTATATTTTGCAAAAAAAACATTTTCCCCCGACTGCTGGGACCCACTAGCTACATCTTCGCACGCAAGGAAGTGCGCCCGGGCGAAAAAAACGATTCGCCCCCCTGACTGCTGGGACCCACCAGAGGCAAGGAAGTGCCTGACAGTCGGGACCCACCTAGTCGAAGTGTACGTAGCATTGTCATTCTGGTCGCGAACGCGTATGTACATACTGGTCGTTGTAGAGGCACACACGTGTCGTAGTAGAGGCGCGCACGTAGCATGTACACATACGTACATCGGCCAGGGTGCAAGAAAGAAAATACGGCCACATCTGTACATACGGGCAGGGTCTCGAACGCCTACTCGCGCATACATACAGTCAGGGCTCATGTACATGGCTGGGTCGGAACAGAGAAACAACGTCGTTGTCGTGTTCATGGGGAGGCAACGAAATGTGTCCTGTTCATAGGGAGGCAACGTAATGCGTCGTGTTTATCGGGAGGCAATGGAACGCGTGGGAGCCAACCGGCTGGGTCGGAACGGAATGCATCGTAATGTTCATCTGGAGGGCTTGGATGGAACAGGCGATGGAAACGAGGCCCGGCGTACCGCAGAACGGAGGAAACAGCCTTGTGTTCGACCGGCCATGTTCGAAACGGGATCCTGTTCATCGGGAGGGGTGTGGCGTACCGCAAAATGGACGAAATGGACCTCCTATGATCGAAACGGGGGTCCTGTTGATCAGGAGGGGTGTGGCGTATCGCAAAACGGACGAAACGGACTTGTGTTGGAGCGCTATGGTCGAAACGGGGGTCCTGTTGATCGGGAGGGGTGTGGCGTACCGCAAAATAGACGAAACAGACTTGTGTTGGAGCGCTACAATCGAAACGGGGGTCCTGTTCATCGGGAGGGGTGTGGTGTACCACAAAACGGGACTCCACGGGATACTGTTCATCTCCACCATCGACCTCCTCCAGCCTCCACGGGCTACCGTCGACCTCCTCCAACCTCCACGGGCTCCTGTTCATCCAGCCTCCACCGCGCGCTACTCCACCGGCTACTGTTCAACCACCCCTCCATGGGCACCCCTCCATCGTCTACTGTTCATCCAGCCCTCCACACCACGGGGTCCTGTTCAACCACCCCTCCACGGGCACCCCTACACCGTCTACTGTTCATCCAGCCCTCCACACCACGGGGTCCTGTTCATCCAGAGGCAACGCCACCGCTCACTGTTCATCCAACCCCCCCTCCCCGCGCAATGCTCACTGTTCATCCAATCGATCGGCTTCAGTTAGTAGCAGTAGTGAAGGAATCGCTTGATTGGGTTCAGTTAACAGCCATCGATCGATCGCTCGAGTTCAGTAACACGTAGCCTGCAGTGCAATTGCTCGGGTTCAGTTAGAGCCCAATACCTCGCTCGAGTTCAGTTAGAGCCAATGCCTCGCACACACGCGCGTACATGTATGAGAGAAACGCGCATCGCTCGGTCCCCGACCACCCACCGTAACCGGGAACTCCCTGAAATTTTCTCGCCCTCGCTTCTACCACAGTTTTTTCCGTCATGGACAGCCCAAAGAATGTCATGCAGCTGCGTCTCTGGCCCGCCCAGGACGAAAAGCCCATTTTCTGTCATGATTTTTTGTCATAGAAGTAGGAGCCCACCACATCTATAATGATACCGGGTTTTGTCACAATTATCGTCATAAAAGTGTCATATGTATGACAGATTTTGTTTTCGTTCAGCCCAAAATGTCACGGATGTGTCTTTTTTTTGTAGTGTCAGTGTTCCGAGGCCATATCTGCATATGCTAGGCTCGTCAAGTTTAACCCGAGTATTCTGCGTGTGCAAAATAGGCTTGCACCCATTGTATGTGAACATAGAGCTTATCACACCCGATCATCACGTGGTGTCTCGGCACGACGAACTGTAGCAATGGTGCATACTTAGGGAGAACACTTGTACCTTGAAATTTAGTAAGGGATCATATTATAATGCTACCATCGTACTAAGAAAAATAAGATGTATAAAAGATAAACATCACATGCAATCAAAATATGTGACATGATATGGCCATCATCATCTTGTGCTCATGATTTCCATCACCGAAGCATCATCATAATCTCCATCGTCACTGGCGCGACACCTTGATCTCCATCGTAGCATCGTTGTCGTCTCGCCAACTATTGTTACTACGACTATCGCTACCGCTTAGTGATAAAGTAAAGCAATTACATGGCGATTGCATTGCATACAATAAAGCGACAACCATATGGCTCCTGCCAGTTGCCGATAACTTTGTTACAAAACATGATCATCTCATACACCAATTTATATCACATCATGCCTTGACCATATCACATCACAGCAAGCCCTGCAAAAACAAGTTAGACGTCCTCTACTTTGTTGTTGCAAGTTTTACATGGCTGCTACGGGCTTCTAGCAAGAACCATTCTTACCTACGCATGAAAACCACAATGATTTTTTTTCAAGTGTGCTGTTTTAACCTTCAACAAGGACCGGGAGTAGCCACACTCGATTCAACTAAAGTTGGATAAACAGACACTCACTAGCCACCTGTGTGCGAAGCACGTCGGTAGAACTAGTCTCGCGGAAGCGTACGCGTAATGTCAGTCTAGGCCGCTTCATCCAACAATACAGCCGAATCAAAGCATGACATGCTGGTAAGCAGTATGCCTATTATCGCCCAAAACTCTTTGTGCTCTACTCGTACATATAACATCTACGCATAGACCTGGCTCGGATGCCACTGTTGGGGAACGCAGTAATTTCAAAAAAATTCCTACGATCACACAAGGTCTATCTAGGTGATGCATAGCGACAAGAGGGGAGAGTGTTGACTACGTACCCTCGTAGACCAAAAGCGGAAGCGTTATGACAACACGGTTGATGTAGTCATACGTCTTCACGATCCGACCAATCCTAGCACCGAAGGTACAACACCTCCGCGATCTGCACACGTTTAGCTCGGTGACGTCCCATGAACTCTAGATCCAGCTGAGGACGAGGGAGAGTTTCGTCAGCACGATGGCATGATGACGGTGATGATGAAGTTACCGGCGCAGGGCTTCGCTTAAGCAATACGACGATATGGTCGAGGTGGAAATCTGTGGAGGGGGCACCGCACACGGCTAAAACATCAACTTGATCAACTTGTGTGTCTATGGGGTGCCCCCTCCCCTGTATATAAATGAGTAGAGGAGGGGGACGGTCGTCTCTCTATGGCGCGCCCAGGGGGAGGGAGTCTTACTCCCAGTAGGAGTAGGTTTACCCCCTACCCTAGTTGGAGTAGGAGAAGAAGGAAGAGGGAGAGGGAGAGAAGGAAATGGGGGCGGCCCCCCTCCCAATTCGGATTGGGCTTGGGGCGGGGGGGGGGGATCCCCCACCTTGGCCGCCTCCTTATCTCTTCCACCATGGCCCATTAAGGTCCATTAACTCCCCCGGGGGTACCGATAACCTCTCGGTACTCCGGAAAAATGCCCGAACCACTCGGAACCTTTCCGGTGTCCAAACATAGCCTTCCAATATATCAATCTTTATGTCTCGACCATTTTGAGACTCCTCGTCGTGTCCGTGATCACATCCGGGACTCCATAAAACCTTTGGTACATCAAAACACATAAACTCATAATACCGATCGTCATCAAACGTTAAGCCTGCGGACCCTACCGGTTTGAGAACTATGTAGACATGACCGAGACTCACTTCCGGTCAATAACCAATAGCGGAACCCAGATGCTCATATTGGTTCCTACATATTCTAGGAAGATCTTTATCGGTCAAACCGCATAACAACATGCGTTGTTCCCTTTGTCATCGGTATGTTACTTGCCTGAGATTCGATCATCGGTATCATCATACCTTGTCCAATCTCATTGCTGGCAGGTCTCTTTACACATTCCATAATACTTCATCCCACAAGTAACTCATTAGTTACAATGCTTGTGAGGCTTATAGTGATTAGTATTACCGAGAGGGCCCAGAGATACTTCTCCGAAACACGGAGTGACAAATCCTAATCTCGATATATGCCAACCCAACAAACACCTTCACAGACACCTGTAGAGCACCTTTATAATCACCCTTTTATGTTGTGACGTTTGGTAGCACACAAAGTGTTCCTACGGTATTCAGGAGTTGCGTAATCTCATAGTCTGAGGAACTTGTATAAGTCATGAAGAAAGCAGTAGCAATGAAACTAACACAATCATAATGCTAAGCTAACGGATGGGTCATGTCCATCATATCATTCTCCTAATGATGTGATCCCGTTCATAAACGACAACACAGGTCCATGGTTAGGAAACATAACCATCTTTGATTAACGAGCTAGTCAAGTAGAGGCATACTAGGGACTACAACTTTTGTCTATGTATTCACACATGTACTAAGTTTCCGGTTAATACAATTCTTGCATGAATAATAAACATTTATCAGGAATTAAGGAAATAAATAATAACTTGATTATTGCCTCTAGGGCATATTTCCTTCATTGCTGTGTTGTGATATGGTCAAGGCATGATGTGATATAAATTGTTTTATGAGATGATCATGTTTTGTAACAAAGTTATCGGCAACTGGTAGGAGCCATATGGTTGTCGCTTTATTGTATGCAATGCAATCGTCATGTGATTGTCTTACTTTATCACTAAGCGGTAGCAATAGTCGTAGTAACAATAGTTGGCGAGACGACAACGATGCTACGATGGAGATCAAGGTGTCGTGCCGGTGACGATGGAGATCATGACGATGCTTCGATGATGGAGATCATGAGCACAAGATGATGATGGCCATATCATGTCACATATTTTGATTGCATGTGATGTTTATCTTTTATGCATCTTATTTTGCTTAGTACATCGGTAGCATTATAAGATAACCCCTTGAGAAATTTAAAGGTTCAAGTGTTCTCCCTGAGTATGCACTGTTGCTACAATTCGTCGTGCCGAGACACCACGTGATGATCGGGTATGATAAGCTCTACGTTCACATACAACGGGTGCAAGCCAGTTTTGCACACGCAGAATACTCGGGTTAAACTTGATGAGCCTAAGATATGCAGATGTGGCCTCGGAACACTGCGACCGAAAGGTCGAACGTGAATCATATAGTAGATATGATCAACACAGTGATGTTCACCAATGAAAACTATTCCATCTCATGTGATGATCGGACATGGTTTAGTTGATTTGGATCACATGATCATTTAGATGACTAGAGAGATGTCTATCTAAGTGGGAGTTCTTCAGTAATATGATTAATTGAACTTTAATTTATCATGAACTTAGTCCTGATAGTTATTTTGCATGTCTATGTTATTGTAGATCAATGGCCCGTGCTATCATTCCTTGCGTTCCCAGAGAAAGCTAAGTTGAAAGATGATGGCAACAACTACACAGACTGGGTCCGTAACTTGAGGATTATCCTCATTGTTGCATAGAAAAATTACGTCCTCGAAGCACCATTAGGTGTACCACCCGCGCCAGCAACTGCAGACATTGTGAATGCCTGGCAGCCGCGTGTTGATGACTACTCGATAGTTCAGTGTGCCATGCTCTATGGCTTAGAATCGGTACTTCAAAGACGTTTTGAACATCATGGAGCATATGAGATGTTCCAAGAGTTGAAGTTAATATTTCAAGCAAATGCCCGAGTTGAGAGATATGAAGTCTCTAACAAGTTCTACAGCTGCAAAATGGAGGAGAATAATTCTGTGAGTGAACACATACTCAGAATGTCTGGGTACCATAACCACTTGACTCAGCTGGGAGTTAATCTTCTTGATGATAGTGTCATTGTCAGAGTTCTTCAATCACTGCCACCAAGCTATAAAGGCTTCATGATGAACTATAATATGCAAGGGATGAACAAGTCTATTCCCGAGATCTTCGCGATGCTAAAGGCTGCGGAGGTAGAAATCAAGAAGGAGCATCAAAAGTTGCTGGTTAACAAGACCACTAGTTTCAAGAAAAAGGGCAAAGGGAAGAAGCGGAACTTCAAGAAGAATGGCAAGAAAGTTGCTTCTCAAGAGAAGAAATCCAAGTCTGGCCCTAAGCCTGAAACTGAGTGCTTCTACTGCAAAGGGACTGGTCACTGGAAGCGGAACTGCCCCAAGTATTTGGCGGATAAGAAGGATGGCAAAGTGAAAGGTATATTTGATATACATGTTATTGATGTGTACCTTACGAATGCTCGTAGTAGCGCCTGGGTAATTGATAATGGTTCTATTGCTCGTATTCGCAACTTGAAATAGGGGCTACGGATTAAACGAAGATTGGCTAAGGACGAGGTGACGATGCGCGTGGGAAATGGTTCCAAGGTTAATGTGATCGCTGTTGGCACGCTACCTCTACATTTTCCTTCGGGATTAGTTTTAGACCTGAATAATTGTTATTTGGTGCCAGCGTTGAGCATGAACATTAATTATATCAGGATCTTGTTTGATGCAAGACAGTTATTCATTTAAATCAGAGAATAATTGTTGTTCTACTTATATGAGTAATATCTTTTATGGTCATGCACCCTTGCCGAGTGGTCTTTTTTTGTTGAATCTCGATAGTGATGATACACATATTCATAATATTGAAGCCAAAAGATGCAAAGTTGATAATGATAGTGCAACTTATTTGTGGCACTGTCGCTTGGGTCATATTGATGTAAAGCGCATGAAGAAACTCCATACTAATGGACTTGTGGAATAAATTGATTATGAATCACTTGGTGCTTGCGAACCGTGCCTTATGGGCAAGATGACTAAAACTCCGTTCTCCGGAACAACAAAACGAGGTACTGACTTATTGGAAATAATACATACAAATGTATGTGGTCCAATGAGTGTTGAGGCTCGTGGCGGGTATCATTATTTTCTTACAATCACAGATGATTTGCGCAGATATGATTATATCTACTTAATGAAGCATAAGTCTGAAACATTTGAAAAGTTCAAAGAATTTCAGAGTGAAGTGGAAAATCATCGCAACAAGAAAATAAAGTTTCTACGATCTGATCGTGGAGGAGAATATTTGAATTACGAGTTTGGTCTTCATTTGAAACAACATGGGATAGTTTCACAACTAACGCCATCTAGAACACCACAGCGAAATGGTGTGTCCGAACATCGTAACCATACTTTATTGGATATGGTGCAATCTATGATGTCTCTTACTGATTTACCGCTATCGTATTGGGGTTATGCTTTAGAGACGGCTGCATTCACTTTAAATAGGGCACCATCAAAATCCTTTGAGACGACGCCTTATGAACTGTTGTTTCGCAAGAAACCAGAGTTATTGTTTCCTAACGCTTGGGGCTGCAATGCTTATGTGAAAAAGCTTCAACCTGATAAGCTCGAACCCAAATCGGAGAAGTGCGTCTTCATAGGATACCCAAAGGAAACTGTTGGGTACACCTTCTATCACAGATCCGAAGGCAAGATCTTTGTTGCTAAAAATGGATCCTTTCTAGAGAAGGAGTTTCTCTCGAAAGAAGTGAGTGGGAGGAAAGTAGAACTTGATTAGGTAATTGTACCTTCTTCCTTATTGGAAAGTAGTTCATCACAGAAATTATTTCCAGTGATTCCTACACCAATTAGTGAGGAAGTTAATGATGATGATCATGAAAATTGAAATCATGTTTCTACCGAACCTCGTAGGTCTTCCAGAGCAAGATCCGCACCAGAGTGGTACGGTAATCCTATTCTGGAAGTCATGTTACTAGACCATGGTGAACCTACAAACTATGAGGAAGCGATGATGAGCCCAGATTCCGCGAAATGGCTTCAGGCCATGAAATCTGAGATGGAATCCATGTATGAGAAAAAACTATGGACTTTGGTGGATTTGGCCGATGATCGGCAAGCCATAGAAAATAAATGGATCTTCAAGAAGAAGACCGACGCTAATGGTAATGTTACTGTCTACAAAGCTTGACTTGTTTCAAAAGGTTTTCAACAAGTTCAAGGAGTTGACTACGATGAGACTTTCTCACCCGTAGCGATGCTTAAGTCTGTCCGAATCATGTTAGCAATTGCCGCATTTTATGATTATGAAATTTGGCAAATGGATGTTAAAAACTGTATTCCTGAATGGATTTCTGGAAGAAGAGTTGTATATGATGTAACCAGAAGGTTTTGTCGATCCAAAGGGTGCTAAAAAAGTGTGCAAGCTCCAGCGATCCATTTATGGACTGGTGCAAGCCCTTCAGAGTTGGAATAAACTCTTTGATAGTGTGACCAAAGCATATGGTTTTATACATACTTTTGGAGAAGCCTGTATTTACAAGAAAGTGAGTGGGAGCTCTGTAGCATTTCTAATATTATATGTGGATGACATATTGTTGATTGGAAATGATATAGAATTTCTGGTTAGCATAAAGGGATACCTGAATAAGACTTTTTCTATGAAAGACCTTGGCGAAGCTGCTTACATATTGGGCATCAAGATCTATAGAGATAGATCAAGACGCTTAATTGGACTTTCACAAAGCACATACCTTGATAAAGTTTTGAAGAAGTTCAAAATGGTTCAGTCAAAGAAAGGGTTCTTGCATGTGCTACAAGGTGTGAAGTTGAGTCAGACTCAATGCCCGACCACTGCAGAAGATAGAGAAAAAATGAAAGGCATTCCCTATGCTTCAGCCATAGGTTCTATCATGTATGCAATGTTGTGTACCAGACCTGATGTGTGCCTTGCTATAAGCATAATAGGGAGGTACCAAAGTAATCCCGGAGTGGAGCACTGGACATCGGTCAAGAACATCCTGAAATACCTGAAAAGGACTAAGGATATGTCTCTCATTTATGGAAGTGAAAAAGAGCTCGTCGTAAATGGTTACGTTGATGCAAGCTTTGACACTGATCCGGATGACTCTAAGTCGCAAACCGGATACATATTTTTATTGAATGGAGGAGCTGTCAGTTGGTGCAGTTCCAAGCAAAGCGTCATGGCGGGATCTATGTGTGAAGCGGAGTACATTGCTGCTTCGGAAGCAGCAAATGAAGGAGTTTGGATGAAGTAGTTCATATCCAATCTAGGGGTCATACCTAGTGCATCAGGTCCAATGAAAATCTTTTGTGACAATACTGGTGCAATTGCCTTAGCAAAGGAATCCAGATTTCACAAGAGAACCAAGCACATCAAGAGACGCTTCAATTCCATCCGCCATCAAGTGTCGGAGGGGGCATAGAGATTTGCAAGATACATACGGATCTGAATCTTGCAGACCCGTTGACTAAGCCTCTTCCACGAGCAAAACATGATCAGCACTAAAGCTCCATGGGTGTTAGAATCATTACCATGTAACCTAAATTATTGACTCTAGTGCAAGTGGGAGACTTTAATTCGTAACCTTTCTAAAGCTTCTTTTCAGGGTTTTTTACAATCTTAGATTAGAAACTTTGTAGAAGGTTTCATTTTGATAGCGTCCTTTTCCCTTTTTGTGTTCTCTTTCTTCACGTTTTTTCCTGTTTGTTCACTATCTTTTTTTTAGTTTTTTCTTTCTTTAAAAAAAAATCATCTTGGAATTTTTAACCCCCCCCCCCGCCAATTTTTTAAAAATGTTAAGAAATCTTTAAAAAGTTAGTGTTTCACTAAAAAAAATTCAAATTTTGTAAAAATCAGATTTTATTTTTTTGCCTTTTAAGAAATGTTGGGTTATTTCAAAAGATATTCAGAAATTTTAAAAATTGTCCAAACAATTAACATTTCAAAAAAGTTTGTTCAAACAATTTCATTCCAAAAATTGTTCACTTTTTAGAAATAATTCTTTTTCTATTTTTTGCAACCAAACTAGTAAAATTTAGGGAGTGGCTACGATGGTGGCACGCCTTCGGTTCGCTTCAGTGCATGTAATCGTCGCAGTGGTCTACGAATCTGTATGTGATTTTTATTATTTCTGGTGTTTGTTTCACTAACATGATTGAAGTTGAATAGATCGAAAGCTTTCACCAAAATAATGGAAACCAAACTAGTAAAATCATACTTGCCATGTGCGTTCATATTGGGGAGAAAATTAATTACATATTTATATCGGTATGGTATCAGTTACGTGTTAATCGCATGTTTATATTAGATATGATATCATTTACATTTGAAGTACATAATTACTCCCCAAGAAAAATTATACGTTTTTATTTAGTAGTATGATATTAATTGCATGTTAAATATGTTAAGTGCTCACCATAGGAACAATTTATCTCGTTTAATTGACCTACTTTGATGGACGAGATTAGTTGGATTTGCCCCTTTGAATCTTTCAATATTATAATATAGATAGATAAAACATACTGAAAACAAAATAACCGCTCACTACATGCGGTCTTCAAGTACCAAAACCTTCAGTACCTTCGATGTGGAGCTCCAGCACCTTCAGTACTTTGTTTTTCGGTCTTCAGGTGAAAACTTAAGATCGACTTGCCAGATCGGATGACAGTGTTGTATCCCTCGCATCACTCCCTCCTTGGAGGCGTCATCTTGAAGACCCAAACTACGGCTTCGGTTGTTGCGTGTGGTTGAGGGTGGTGTGGCAGGTGGTGGTGGTATGGCCAATTTTGGGGTCGACGGTGGTGTGCTCTTCATGTGTTTATCTTCGGTTGCCCTTCGTGTGGTGTGCTGTCATGTTATTGTGCATGCTTCAAGCTCTTGGTGTTGTCATGGTTCACCTTTGCACAATGATGACACATTGATGCCTCCCCAACCTGCTAATCATCTCGTCGTCCTGTGGCGGAGCCCCAATCAAGGTTCATGTTCATTGGCACTTGTTGACTGTGGATGTGTGTTGCTTCATGGGGTCGATACGCATGCCGGTGTGGTGTGTTAGGCTATTTGCTAACTCTTGGTGTCGTGATCCCTCGACGACACCCACATTTACTTGTGTCTCTCGTGGTGTTGGACTTTGTGTTTGCTAGCTAGGTTTGCCTCTCCTGGGCGCCATTTTTTCCTAATCTTCTGTAATAGGTATGGTTTTTGGCCCGGTTTTCCTCATAAACGTGTCAACTTGTTTACGTTTTTGATCCAGTTTCCATTATAAAGTAGATCAGCCAATCTTCAATAGGGTCACCCTCTTGACTTTTGGCAGCTTTTGAGTAATATATTCAGGTGGAAGAACTCTCCCTCGATTATTCTTCAAAAAAACATGTTGCCAATAGGTTGGCCCGGATGGGAAGCCCTTTTTTTACAATCAAAATATCATGATACATTTATAGTAGCAAAAGAATTAAGCTTGTGTCGAAGACAGCTCCACAAGAGGTCCTCCTTAAAAACCAAGTCGCCACCACCACCTCCACCTTCACCATGGATAGGTTCCCCCTCCTCCGGTCGGCCTCGTCGGTGTTGGGAGGGGTGGAGAACCTAATCTATGAGTGGAGTTCTTCATAATAGTAGGTGTTTTCATTAGATTGGTTTAGGGTTCTGGGTTCGACGATGGGATCTCCTTCCCGACATCAATGATGGTGTTGAAAGATTAAATTTGTCTAGGTATGGTCCTTCAGATCTTGCTTCGCCAGATCGGTTTTGGATTTCCTCTCATGGTTGCCGTGCGGAGGATTGTCCTTGCAATATCTGTCTCGACTGCTATGTCCTCGATAATGGTGGTTCATACTATCGTCTCGCATCAATGTCGACCTGGCTATTCGGTTGTTTGTCCCTGGTATACCGATGTTGGTGCTCTTGCCAATGTTGGTTGATTACTTTAATGGTTGTATGCATGCATCGTAGCCTTGGCATTGCAGCTCAAATTATAACTATGAGAGAACCCTCGTTGGTGTTTAAAGGTATGTGCTTTGATACCTTTGTTATTTTCCTGTGTGACTGCCTTCAGAAAAGTACAAGATTGTGTCATGGACGGAGTTTGAATATCTCGAAGATTTCCTTGTTTCTTTTAGACTTTATTTTGTAATCATTGTAGTTAGCTCATGTATCTCTGCCATGTACAATTCGCTACTATAAATATATCATGGTATTGATTGTAAGACAAGTCTAGATGTGCCCTAATTATTGCACATCTAAGTGACTCAATCAAACCACAAAAGAAAGGATAAAAGACAAAAAAAATGTCTGCATGAATCTTCACGTAAAATCAATGACATATGACTTAGATGTGCAATACTTAGGGCACGTCTAGATGTGCTTTAGCAAAACTATAAAAAACATAGTACATGTTAGAGATGTGTGACCTAACTAGAATGATTACAAAATAAAGTTTAAAAGACATGAGCAAATCTTCAAGATCCTTAAACTCTTTTATCTTTCATGACACAATCTTGTACTTCTTTAAAGGCAACTGTACGAAAATAGCAAAGATATCAAACCACATACCTCAATGCCAAGGTCACAATACACACACGCAAACATTAAAGTGAAGGAAATATGCCCTAGAGGCAATAATAAAGTTATTATTTATTTCCTTAATTCATGATAAATGTTTATTATTCATGCTAGAATTGTATTAACCGGAAACTTAGTACATGTGTGAATACATAGACAAAACCTATAGTCCCTAGTATGCCTCTACTTGACTAGCTCGTTAATCAGAGATGGATATGTTTCCGAACCATAGACATGTGTTGTCATTTTATGAACGGGATCACATCATTAGGAGAATGATGTGATGGACATGACCCATCCGTTAGCTTAGCATTATGATCGTGTTAGTTTCATTGCTACTACTTTCTTCATGACTTATACAAGTTCCTCGGACTATGCGATTATGCAACTCCTGAATACCGGAGGAACACTTTGTGTGCTACCAAACATCACAACGTAAAAGGGTGATTATAAAGGTGCTCTACAGGTGTCTCCGAAGGTGTATGTTGGGTTGGCATAGATCGAGATTAGGATTTGTCACTCCGTGTTTCGGAGAGGTATCTCTGGGCCCTCTCGGTAATACTCATCACTATAAGCCTTGCAAGCATTGTGACTAATGAGTTAGTTGCGGGATGAAGTATTACAAAATGAGTAAAGAGACTTGCCGGTAACGAGATTGAACTAGGTATTGACATATTGGTGATCGAATCTCGAGCAAGTAACATACCGATGATAGAAGGGAACAACGTATGTTGTTATGCGGTTTGACCGATAAAGATCTTCGTAGAATATGTAGGAACCCATATGAGCATCCAGGTTCCGCTATTGGTTATTGATCGGAGACATGTCTCGGTCATGTCTACATAGTTCTTGAACCCGTAGGGTCCGCACGCTTAAAGTTCGATGACGATCGGTTTTATGCGTTTATGAGTTTTGATGTCCCGAAGGTAGTTCGGAGTCCCAGATGTGATCGCGTACATGACGAGGAGTCTCAAAATGGTCGAGACATAAAGATTGATATATTGGACGGCTATATTCGGACACCGGAAGTGTTCCAGGTGATTTCGGAGAAAACCGGAGTGCCGAAAGGGTTACTGGAACCCCCCGGGGAAGTATTGGGCCTTAGTGGGCCTTAGGGGAGAGAGAGGGCAGCAGCCCAGGAGGTGCACTCCCAAGGGGAGTCGGAATTGGACTAGGGGAGGGGGGCACGGCCCCTCTTTCCCTATCCCTCTCCCTCTCCCTCTCCTTCCTTCCCCCTTCCCCTTCCTAGTTGGACTAGGAAAGGAGGAGTCCTACTCCTACTAGGAGGAGGACTGCTCCCCTCTTTGGCGCGCCCCAAGGGCCGGCCAGCCTCCCCCTTTGCTCCTTTATATATGGGGGCAGGGGGCACCCTAGAACACACAAGTTGACATTGTTTAGTCGTGTGCGGTGCCCTCCTCCACAGTTACACACCTCGGTCATTTCGTCGTAGTGCTTAGGCAAAGCCTTGCGCCGGTAACTTCATCATCACTGTCACCACGCCATTATGCTGACGAAACTCTCCCTCGGCCTTAACTGGATCAAGAGTACGAGGGACGTCCCCGAGCTGAACGTGTGCTGATCGTGGAGGTGTCGTACATTCGGTACTAAGATCGGTCGGATCGTGAAGACGTACGACTACATCAACCGCGTTGTCATAACGCTTCCGCTTTCGGTCTACAACGGTATGTGGACACACTCTTGATAACCCACAAGTATAGGGGATCGCAACAGAATTTCATTTGAAGGTTTGGAGTTTGGCACATACAAATTTACTTGGAATGGCAGGTAAATACCGCATATAGGAAGGTATGGTGGACTCATATGGAATAACTTTGGGGTTAATGGAGTTTGGATGCACAAGCAGTATTCCCGCTTAGTACAGGTGAAGGCTAGCAAAAGATTGGGAAGCGACCAACTGAGAGAGCGACAACAGTCATGAACATGCATTAAAATTAATCAACACTGAGTGCAAGCATGAGTAGGATATAATCCACCATGAACATAAATATCGTGAAGGATATGTTGATTTGTTTTCAACTACATGCGTGAACATGTGCCAAGTCAAGTCACTCGAATCATTCAAAGGAGGATACCACCCTATTATACCACATCACAACCATTTTAATAGCATGTTGGCACGCAATGTAAACCATTATAAGTCTCGGTGTACTAGAATAGGGGTACCCTAGTACCCCGAACTTGTGCACGGGCAATTGCAGCGCCCTGCGGCAAGGGCTTGCCAGGTGACCGCCAAGATCCTCCGTGGCTCCTTTGGAGCCATTCAAGAAAAAAGTGTTCAAGTCAAGGAGGCAAGGTCCCGGCAAGAGGAGCTTGCCGGGAAGACCAACCAAGGCATCTCAGGGAACTTGCCGCGACGCGCCACGCGTCCCGGCAAGGCCCGGCGAGCGACAAGCTCCCGGGCGCGACAAGACGACGACCGCGGCAAGGCACTTGCCGCGGCAAGCGGCCACTCTGTGCCCACGCTCCAGTGCATCCACCAACGTGTCGCCCTGGGGGCCTTTCCCGGCGCGTGTGGCGGAAGGCTGTGCAGCCAGCAGTGCACAGTGGCATGCGGTGCTGACAAGATTGCCATCGTGGCAAGCGGTGGCGCCCCTGACAGTCCTTTTCTGCACTGTTGTGGGTGACACAGACGGGCATTTAATGCCCTTGTCCCCTGCTGTCAGGGTTAGGTAGGAAACACTGTACAAGTAACTGTACCAACCACCTCTCTTTTTACATTTGTACCCTTGTTTACGTTGCCACCTGTCGGTGACCCCTTTAACGTATAAAAGGAGGCCCATGCGCAACGTAGAAAGGGTTCGGATCATTCGGAAGCCAGAAAAACACTTAGCTCTCTTGAGCTAGAACACAATAGAATCAGACAAGCAGCAGTAGGAGTGTTATCTCTCCGGAGAGCTCCGAAGCTGGGTAAACCGCTCGTGTGCTTCGCCTCGATCTGCTCTTCGTGCGACCTCCGCCCCCGGCCGAACCGAAAGGGGCTCGGTCCGCCGGCCCCATAGGTGTTCGTGGATCAGTTTCCCCGACATCTTTGGCGCGCCAGGTAGGGGGCGTCGAGATTGTGTGAACCTGATCCGGCGTGCACACGAGCTAGATCTTCATTTTCTTCATCAACATGCCACCGAAGAAGAAAGCTTTGGAGGCAGCCGTTCCGTCCGCGTCGATCCCACCACCACCGGAGCAAACGGGTGGTGGGGTAGACGCCGGTGGAGGGACGAACGTCGACGAGGAAGCTCACGACGCTGCCAGGTCCAAGGGCAAGGCGGCTCAGACCTCGACGTCCGTGCTTGTTCCGCGCCCATCTCAGGAGGCACAGGACCGACAACGTCATGGTACTCACAGTACCATACGTTTGTTGGGCCAAGATCAAGCTGGTGGATCCCGGGGCACTCAAGACCAGCATGCACGCCAGCGTGCCAGCACGAGCGAGACACGGTCGCCCAGACGGGATAATGCTCCTTCTAACATAGTTAGAAGTCCGAGCATATCCCGCTCCTCGCGCCGTCCGCCACTGCCACCCACCACTCCAGCGGAAGCTTTGGCGCGAGCTCAACTGCTCCTGGATTACCCTCCGACGTCGGACAAGATCGACGAATGGAGGGCCACCATTCAGAGTGTCATCGGCTACGCCAACGGCGACACTCCGCGGCAGCCGAGCACGTCGCCGCCGCGGCAGGGTTGCCAGGCGCGAGCCGGTGGCGACGAAACTGGTGGGGGTGCAACCACCATGCAATCACCACCCCGAAGGCCAAAATCGCAGACTCGCCGGATCCACCTCAACAGCGACTCCACCGCATCATCGGATCCACGAGCTCGTCGCGATCAACGCCAAGTTCTTCGCGATCGACAGCAAGAAGACGCTCGTACTCGCATCGAGCGCCGAGAGAAGCGCGACGTCAATCTGACCAGCGCGCTGGGCCTTCTGTTGACATGCATGCGCCAGGGGAACCAGGCGACCTGCCGTACGTGGTAGGTTGCCCTGCGTTCACTCGTGAGCTGCGGCAAGTCCAGTGGCCTAGCACGAAGAACTTCAAGCCAGACGTACCGGAGAAGTACGACGGCAAGACGCATCCGTCGGAGTTCCTCAGCATCTACACCATTGCGGTGCAGGCTGCCGGGGGACGGGACGACAAGATCCTTGCCAACTACTTCCCACTAGTGCTCAAGCCCAACGTCAGATCCTGGCTCATGCACTTGTCGGACAACTCCATATCCTCTTGGGCCGATCTATGCCATCAGTTTGTCGGCGCCTTCACAGGCGGCCACAAGCCTCATGGCCAAGAGAGTGACCTTCATCTGCTCGGCCAGAAGGAAGGGGAACCCCTGCGCAAGTACATTTAGAGATTCAGCAACATACAGCACAACATCCCAGATGTCCAACCTGCCGCGGTAATCAGTGCGTTCCACCAGAACGTGCGGAACCGCGGGATGCGGGAGGAGATGGCGATGTACAAGATCAGAGACGTCAGTGAGCTATATGCCCTGGCCGACAAGTGTGCACGTGCTGAGGAAGGGAGGAGACTCCCCGGAGAGAATGTAGGAGCAGGAGGATCTGACAATGAGGATGCTGCCCCGGCAAGGAAAAACCGGCGGCGGAATAACAGGAAGAAGAAAGGCAAAGAGGTGCTAGTTGTTGAGCAGTCCGGCAAGGAAGCCAAAGCTGGTAACTCCGGCAAGGAGGTTGCCGCAGCTGTGGAAGTTGCCGACAAGCAGGACAGCACCAACAAGCAGTACTGCAAGATCCACCGCACCAAGGGCCACGATCTCCAGAGCTGCAAGAAAGTCGAGCAGCTTGTTGAGCAACAGAAAGCTGAATACGAGCGGCGCGACAAGGAGAAAGCCCAAGAAGGCGCTGGAGGATCCGGCAAGAAACGTCCCTGCCGAGGAGAACGCCGCGGCAAGGCCAAGCAGCGGCAAGGAGACAGGCCTCGCCGTGGCCGCGACAAGGATGAAGACGACGACGACGAAGACATGGACGATGAGGAGACTAATGAGCAGGAGTTCCAGAAAGCCACAGAGGTCCTGTGCGTTGACGGCGGTGCTTCTCTACATACTTCGCACCGCCAGCTCAACCAGTGGGTGCAGGAAGTTAATGCAGCAGAGCCACCCGTCGAGTCACGCAAGCCTCTGAAATGGTCCAGCACGCCTATCATCTTTGATATTGAGGACCACCCTGATCGCATAACTGCAGTCGGGTGCTTGCCGAAGTTGGTTTCACCAACTATCCGCAACCTCAAGGTCACTAAGATGCTGGTTGACGGCGGGGCCGGCTTGAACCTGATCTCCTCCGCGGTACTCCAGAAACTCCAGATCCCTGACAGCGAGCTCGAAGAAACCGGCACGTTCCAAGGAATCAACCCGGGAAGGAGCAAGCCGAAGGGAAAGATCACGTTGCCGGTAACATTTGGCAGCGAGTTGAACTTCAGGACTGAGAGGGTCACTTTTGACGTTGCTGTTTTCCATTGCCTTATAATGGGATACTTGGCCGTCCAGCGCTCGCCAAGTTCATGGCAGCCTCTCACTATGCCTACAACGTACTGAAGATGCCAGGCCCGATAAGTGTCATCTCCATCCCTGGCGATAAGAAGGATGCTCTTATCTGCGCCGACAAGATCTACCGGGAAGCAACAGCTGCAACAGATCGCGAATCACTTGCCGCTGAAGCACCCGGGGGGAAGAAGAAGACCAAGTCCGGCAAGAGCTCTGATGCCCACTCCGGCAAGCGCACCTCTTCGGAGTGCTGCGCTACCATCGAGGACGCACCATCGAGCTCCACCAGCAAGTGTAATAAGGCAATGGCAGCTCCACCTGAGACCAAGAAGGTGCCCGCCAAGGAGGACGGCACTGGTGGTACCTTCACCATCAGCGCCACTCTCGACCCTAAATAGGAAAGCGCGCTCGTTGCTTTCCTGCGGGCGAACATCGACGTGTTTGCATGGCAACCGTCTGACATCCCCGGTGTTCCCAGGAAAGTAATTGACCACCACCTTGCCGTCTGTCCTCATGCGCGGCCCGTCAAGCAGAAAGTTGGGAAACAGGCAGTGGAGCGCCAAGAATTCATCGCAGAAGAAATCAAGAAGTTGGAAGCAGCAGGCCTTGTCAGAGGAGTGCTCCATCCTACGTGGTTGGCCAATCCTGTTGTCGTGCGCAAGGCTAACGGGAAATGGAGGCTTTGTATCGACTTTACCGATGTCAATAAAGCTTGTCCCAAAGATCCATTTCCCTTGCCGCGCATTGACCAGATTGTTGACTCCACGGCCGGATGTGATTTGCTTTCATTTCTTGATGCATACTCAGGATATCATCAGATCTTCATGGTAGAAGAGGATGAGGAGAAAACCGCATTCATCACCCCATGTGGCACCTACTATTTCGTACGGATGCCCTTCGGTTTAAAGAATGCTGGTTCAACATTTGCAAGGGTAGTCCATCATGCTTTTGAGCCGCAAATGCACAGAAATGTGGAAGCCTACATGGATGACATAGTGGTCAAGAGCAAGGACAGGGCGACCCTTATCCAAGATTTATACGAAACATTTGCAAATCTGCGCAAGATCAACCTCAAGCTCAACCCCGAGAAGTGCGTGTTTGGAGTCCCTTCCGGCAAGCTTCTCGGGTTCTTCGTGTCTCAGCGGGGAATCGAAGCCAATCCCGACAAGATCAAGGCCATCGAGCAGATCGAAGCACCAAAGCACGTCAAGGATGTGCGAAGGCTTGCCGGTTGCGTGGCTGCTCTCAGCAGGTTTATCTCAAGATCTGCTGAGCGCGCCCTGCCATTCTTCAAAATTTTGAAGAAGGCAGGTCCAATGAAATGGACTCCGGAAGCGGAGGCTGCGCTGCAGGACTTAAAGAGATACCTGTCCTCCACTCCAACACTTGTCGCACCTAAGCCACAGGAGAAGTTACTGTTATATATAGCGGCAACCAATCAAGTGGTTAGTGCTGCATTAGTGGCGGAGAGGGAGACAGATGATGAGCCAGCAACCGCGGCAGATGCATCCAGCGACAAGCAAGGAGTTTCGCCGGCAAGCTCTGGTCCCGACAAGGATGGATCTGCGCAGGAGCATGAGAAGATGCAGAAGAGAATGGTGCAGCGCCCAGTTTACTTTGTCAGTTCCCTTCTGCAGGGGGCTAGGTCAAGGTACTCTGGTGTGCAGAAACTACTTTTCGGCCTCCTCATGGCCTCAAGAAAGCTGCGCCATTACTTCCAAGCACATGAGATCACAGTCGTCACTCGCTTTCTGCTGAAGAGGATACTGCAGAATCCAGAAGCGACAGGCAGGATTGTCGAGTGGGCACTGGAACTGTCAAGCTTTGGCCTCAAGTTTGAGAGCACTTCAACTATCCAAAGCAGAGCATTGGCGGAGTTCATAGCAGAGTGGACGCCAACACAAGATGAAGAAATTCCAGAAACGAGCATCCCCATCAAGAAGGCGAGCAAAGAGTGGCTGATGTACTTTGATGGTGCCTTCTCGCTGCAAGGCGCCGGTGCGGGCGTGCTGCTTGTCGCGCCCACCAGAGAGCACCTCAAGTACGTAGTCCAGATGCACTTTCCCAAGGAGCAAGCAACCAACAATACTGCAGAGTATGAAGGCTTGCTTGCCGGTCTCAGGATTGCAGCAGAACTTGGGATCAAGAAGCTCATTGTCAGGGGTGACTCACAGCTTGTCGTCCGCCAAGTGAACAAGAGTTATCAGAGTCCGTTGATGGAAGCTTATGTTGATGAAGTGAGAAAGCTAGAAGAACACTTTGACGGCCTACAGATGGAACATGTTCCAAGAGCTCAGAATGACATTGCTGATGGCCTGTCAAAGTGTGCCGCACTTAAGTTACCTATGGAACCAGGGATCTTTGTGCTCAAGCTGGCTCAACCGTCCGTAACGCCATCAACTAGACAGAACAAGAAGAGGAAGTTGATTTCTGGTGACTATTTTCCGGCAGAGCTCCCTGAAGCCGCCGCCAAGAAGGTCCCCAAGATCAACGCCAAGGATGCTGAGGAGCAGTCTGCTCCGGCAAGCCTTATGGTTTGTTCCATCGTAGCAGACGCTCCCGACAAGCTTTGCTCCGGCAAGCTTGCCGGAGAACATCAAGCTCCGGCAGATCCGCAGGTTCTTGCCGTGGAAGCGCATGTTCTCGCAGCAGCAGATGTGCCTTTAGTCCTCGTTGTCGAGCCACAAGCTCCAGCATGGGCACAGCAGATTGTCCATTTCCTTCAGATAGGAGAACTTCCCGAAGAGCAAGAAGAAGCGGAAAAAGTAGCCCGGCAGTCAAGTATGTACCAGTTTGTCGACAGCACACTGTACAGAAGAAGACTCAACGGTGTGAAATTGAAGTGTATTCACCGGGAAGAAGGACAGAAGTTGTTGGCAGAGATACACGGAGGCATATGTGGTCACCACATTGGCGCAAGAGCACTTGCCGGCAAAGCGTTCCGGCAAGGTTTCTTTTGGCCGACAGCCCTCCAGGATGCAACTGCACAAGTAACCAAGTGTGAAGCGTGCCAGTTCCATTCCAAGCAGATACACCAGCCAACTCAAGCTCTCCAGACGATCCCTTTATCCTGGCCATTTTTGGTCTGGGGGCTTGACATCCTCGGCCCCTTTCCCCGAGCTGTCGGGGGCTTTGAGTACTTGTACATTGCAATCGACAAGTTCACAAAGTGGCCGGAAGTGGAAGCAGTGAGGAAGGTGATAGCACAGTCAGCGGTCAGGTTCTTCAGGTTGATTGTTTGCCGTTTCGGGATCCCTAACAGGATCATCACCGACAACGGCACACAATTCACGAGCTGCACCTTCATGCAGTACGCCCAAGATCTTGGCGCCAAGGTCTGCTTCGCTTCTGTTGCTCATCCGAGAAGCAACGGTCAAGCGGAGAGGGCAAACGCTGAAGTGCTGCGCGGGCTCAAGACCAGAACTTTCGACAGGCTGCAAAAGTGCGGAAGAAACTGGATCGAGGAGCTTCCGGTGGTTCTTTGGTCGATCAGAACGACACCAAATCGAGCCACTGGCCAGACACCTTTCGCTCTAGTCTATGGAACAGAGGCAGTTCTCCCCACGAAAATCGTATACGGGTCACCTCGAGTGCTCGCTTATGATGAGCTTGAGGAAGAGCAGCTGCGGCAAGATGACGCGTTGCTCCTTGAGGAGGATCGTCTTCAGGCTGCTGTACGAGCTGCTCGATACCAGCAAGCTTTGCGCCGCTACCATAGCCGCAAAGTTAATGCCAGAAGCTTCGAGGAAGGCGACCTTGTTCTTCGGCGCGTTCAGTCCGCCAAGAATTCCAACAAGTTGACGCCAAAGTGGGAAGGCCCTTACCGGGTGAAACGAGTCACTAGGCCCGGCGCTATCCGCCTTGAGACCAAAGATGGTGTTCCGGTGAGCAACTCCTGGAACATTGAGCATCTACGTAAGTTTTACCCGTAGGGCGTGGTTGCCGGAACCTGTTCCGGCAACCACCTTTTGTACAAGTCTTGCCGATGTTGCATGTAATCCTTTGTACAAAGCCGGGCGCAGATCCCGTGCATAAGTAAAGCTCACGTGCTCCGCACATCTTGTCAATTTCATGCATTATATTCTTTCTTGCATCCGTTATCTGACACTTTGTGCAGCACCTGCCCCCGGTAAGCGATAACGAGCCAAAAGGCTCCATATCTTTAATTTCTCCTCTTTCTTTTTCTAATAAAGGAAAGGAAGGTTCCGTCGCACACAAGTTTGCCGTGGGGAAAGGAGAAGATTATGATGTGGACTAGGCGTCGTTCAAGCAAGTTTCGCCTTGCCGGGAAGCAAACGACAGAAAAGCTAAGTTGCCAAAGTTTGAGCAATTAGTTTTAATTTTTTAGTTATCTTCCTCGAATGACCGTGCTTTGTATGGAAAACCTGTGCGCGGAGGAACCAACTCATAGCTAGTTGCGCCCTTACTTTGTTTCGAGTCCGCTCAACAACTTAAGTGTGATGCAACTAGTCGCGACAAGGTTTCTTGTCGGAAGCGGCACCGCCAGCAGGCTGCTGACGTCCCGCACTCAGCGCTCGTGGCTCGGGTGCCTGCGCCGACAAGTTCCCTAAAAGCGTAGGGTAAAAACATACAAAGGAAGGAATCTAGTAAAGGAAATAACGTAGCAATCGATACCAGAAATAGAGTTATGTTACAAGATAACTTGTCGCAGCGCCTAACAGATTGATTTCATAATATGGCCAGCAGCGACAAGGAGAAAGAAGAAACGGATGGCCTAGTCTACACGATCGCCCTCAACCCTTTTGATCCCGCTCACCTTGTCCACGATGGGTGCGACAAGGGCCTTGAGCGCTTCCACGTCGACATCCGGCGGCAAGGACTTGAGGACGTTGGTGAAGCTGAGGCCTGGGTTGCGGAAGGCCACCTTCATCAGCACCTTCTGGAGAGCCCCCGTGCAAATCCTGCGCGACTCGTCGGCCAGCTGCTTCGGGATCTTCTCCCGGAGTCGCTGGAGTGCCGTCGCCACGCCCTTGAAGAATAGGCTGAGCTTGGCGCTGGTTTGGAGATGCTCGTCGGAGGGATACCCAAAGTCCTCCATCCCCAGCTGCGCCAGCTCCCCGTCGATGACTGCGGTGATATTCACCAGACCCTCGGTCCAGTGCTCCACCGTTTCCCTAAATGAGTTCTGGGTAACGGCGATGCTCGCCAGCAGCGCCTCATTGGCCTTGATCTTCTCCGACAAAGTCTTCTCTCGCTCCTTGGCGCCGTCTAGCGTCTGGGTCAGCGTAGCCAGCTTCAACTCTAGATCCGCATTGGAGTCCTTGGCGGCGCTGAGCTCCTTGCTCCTCTCAGCGGGAAGACCCTGCAGCTCACCATGGGCGGCAGCATCCTTCTCGCATTCGCACTTGAGCACGGCAAGCTCCTCGCCGCTCGCCTTGAGGTCGGCTTCCAACTGCGTCATCCTCGTCTCCAGCTCCTTCTTGGCGGCCTCTGTAGTTGCGGCAGCATCCCTTGCTTCTTTGAGAGCCCCGCCAAGTGTTTCCTCGCGCGCGACGAGCTCCTCCACGTAGCTATCAAGGTTGGCCTTCCGCTGCACCAACTCGCCTTCTCGCGCGGACTGCTTCTCGGCAGCAAGCCTTTGTTCCTCCTCAGCTTCTGCCTTCTCGAGAAGGAAGGCCGTACACTCCTCGGCGAGTCGCTCCCGCTCCTGTGCCAGGGACCGGAGAGCTTCCTGGTTGAGGCCCCGGAGCTCCTCCGCGCGTTTCTCCATATCCACTCCCGCCTTCGCGACATGTGCTTCCCGGGAAGCCAGCTTGGCTTGACGGGCGCGGTAGAGTGACAGCAGCTTCCACAGCAGCTGCTCTTCTTCAGGCTCGCCACTGCTGCTGCTTGGCGCGTCAACCAACGACAACCCGGCGGAGGCGAGCAGCTCTTCATCGAAATTCTCCCCTTCGACCGGCGGCCTGGAGCTTGACGCCCAGGGAAGCTTGATGAAGATGCCATCGCCGGCCTTCAGATAGGCGTCGGGCTGGGGCTCTTCGGAGCTTGACGCTGCAGCAGCGGCAGAGGGATCGGCGGTCGATGCAGCGCCTGGCGCTCCTGTGGCCTCGGGGCCGTCAGTGCGATCGCCAGACCCCTCGCCTGCTTCTGCGGTAGAAGTCTTGGCGGCCTCTTCTCCGGCGGGCTCGTCAGCGCCGGCTTCTCCTTCGGTGGCAGCGGCGTCGTCGGCGTTGCTGCGCGCGTTCTCCTCGCCGGCGGCCTTGGTTTCCATTGGCTCCGCGGCAGGTGAATCTGATGCATGGAAGAAGGAGGAGAATCAAGCAAATACTCAAAGAGAAAATCAGAAAAAGAAAAGCCCGAGGGAAGTTCTAAAGCAAGTGGATTACCTGAGCTGGGATCTGCGGTTGCGGTCTCAACCACCGCAGGGTCACTGGTGCTGTCCCTTGCCGGAGAACTGCCCTTGCCGGAGAATTCTCCCTTGCCGGAGAACGCTCCCTTGCCGGGGTATCCTCCCTTGGCGGCGTAGTTGAAGCAGATGGCGCTTCGGGAGCGGCTTCCGGGCCCTCCTGGTGAAGCTACTCTGCTACTACGCAAATCCAACAGTCAAGATATCAACAAAGGAAAAAGCACTCATGCGCGCCTGACAGCAGGAAGCAAACTATGAACTTACGCTGGGGGCTGCGCTGGGGGCTGCTTTGGGGAGTAGTTGCCAGGTCCGTCAAGGTGGTCTCAGACACACCCCCTGTTGACACGGTGGGATCATCTTCGATGACAACCACCGGGGCCTTGGCTCTCTTCGCCGCTCTCTGAGCCAGCGTCCTGAAAAGGAAGGGGTTCAGATTGAAGCAAATCAAATACAAGATTGAAGAACAACAAGAACTGGAGGATTATGGGGAAAGCAAGGGGATCTTACTCTTCTTCTTCGTCGTTGGAGCTGAGCCCGGAGAGATCGAAGTCCGGCTCGCCTCTGGCACGACGAGGCGGAGGAGTAGGTTCCCTCACCCGCTTGGCAGGAGCAGTAGTGGTGGACCGGGAAGACTCTGCTCCAGTTGCTGCAGCGGTGTGAGGCGCTCCCGCGGCAATGGTGCTTGCCACGGTAGAGCGTGTCGCACGGCTCGGCGGCTGTTGACCCGTCTGCCGCCCCACTATGTCCGCGGCCCTGCGAAGACGCCTTCTTGGCGGGGTCGGGGGCTCCGCCTGCGGCAGGCTGTCTGAAGGCTCGGGCTCTTCCTCGTCGGGCTCGCTCGGCTCAGCTTCAGGGCCGGCAAGATCTTCCTCGCCGGCAAACTCCTCGCGCTCGGCAAGGCTTGCCGCCTCTGCTGCCTCTGCTTCCTCCATGGTGAACCCGAATGCGCCTGCGGCAGCTGCTGCCGCAGCCTCTTCCGCCCTAGTGGCGATGCGCTGCAGCTCCGCGTCGGTAGTGTCGCGGGTGAGGCTCTTCTGTTCGTCAGCGCGGACCGGCACTTCTACCAAGTCGTCGAAGAACGCTTGTACGACGTCATCCGCAGGTTCTTGCCAAGTTGGGGCGATTCCATGCGAATCACACAACGGCATCATCGCGCGGATCCGGTCAAGCGACGAATTGTTGCACAGCGGGACGACGCTCCTCGTCAGCGTGAATGGATGTTGGGGATCTCGTTTGAACAACTCCAGGAGCATCGCATCCAGCTCCAGGACGGTGAAGTTGAAGTTGAGGCTCGGGCGCAGCCTCATGATATCCGCCGAGTTCTTGAACTCCCAGGCGGGTCTCCCCCTCTCCTGCAGGGGGGCGATGCGGCGGCGAAGGAAATCTGCGCCGACAGCGCCTACTGTGAGTCCGGCAAGCCTGAGGCGAAGGATCCTGGTGATAGCGATCTTCAACCTGTCGTCTTCCGGGGCCACGTTGCTCCAATCGTTGCCGCGCATGATGGGGGCTTGGCGCAGGGCAGTGAACGGCTGCGGGTTCTCCTCGACGATCCAACACCACTCCGCTCTCCACTCCTCCCACTTGCTGCGGAGCTCACCCTCCAGATATGCTTCCTTCTTGCCGACTCTCGAGATCCAGGCGATCCCTCCGGCAAGCGGCTCTCCTCTCTCGACCCGAGGCATGAAGAAGTGGCGGAAAAGGGCTACATTGGGATGGACTCCGACAAAGTTTTCGCACAAATGTGCGAAAACTGCCATGGTCAGAACGGCGTTGGGAGTGAAATCAAGGAGGCGGAGCCTGTAGGTGTTCATTATGTCGCAGAAGAACTCCGAGAAGGGCGGGCAGAGCCCGCAATAGAAGAACAGCGCGAAAAAGGGGTACCCGTTTGGAGCCTATTCCGAAGCTGCCGCCGGGAGTACCCTCGTGCGTGGATGCGCTCGCGTCTCCGTCGACCAGAAGAGGTAGAAGTACTCCCTCAGCTCCTTCGCGTCGAGCTGGGGGGAGAAGATCACCCGCTCCTTCCGCAGCGCCGCGAGCCGCTGCGCCTCGGCCGACTTCACGCCCTTCCCCTTGTCGGCTTTTGGAGCCATGGCGAAGGTGGTGGGGGAGATCGGCGGCGTTGATGATGCTGGTGGCAATGGGGGGCGGAGCGCTGCTCTCTCTCTCGGCTTCAAGAAGAAGGGTGGATTGGCGGAG
>NC_041393.1:32818725-32837489 GCF_002162155.2 Triticum dicoccoides
GGGACGAACTGCCCCTGTTTCCCCTGCTTATAAAGACGGAGGGGGCGGACGTTTCGCCCTTCCGAATAAAGAAACTGCCCACGATCTCCCCCATGATGCCGCATTCAACGCGTGCCGTTGGGGGAGGGCGCAGTGGATACGGAGTGAGATACGGCATGGACCAGGCCGCGTGTGCCCGTGCCCTGTTTTGGGCCTGGCCCAACAGCGCTCGGCACCGTGTGTGGCCCAGGCCCGGGGGCTCCTGTCAGTGTACTAGAATAGGGGTACCCTAGTACCCCGAACTTGTGCACGGGCAATTGCTGCGCCTCGCGGCAAGGGCTTGCCAGGTGACCGCCAAGATCCTCCGTGGCTCCTTTGGAGCCATTCAAGAACAAAGTGTTCAAGTCAAGGAGGCAAGGCCCCGGCAAGAGGAGCTTGCCGGGAAGACCAACCAAGGCATCTCAGGGAACTTGCCGCGATGCGCCACGCGTCCCGGCAAGGCCCGGCGAGCGACAAGCTCCCGGGCACGACAAGACGACGACCGTGGCAAGGCACTTGCCGTGGCAAGCGGCCACTCTGTGCCCACGCTCTAGCGCATCCACCAACGTGTCGCCCTGGGGGCCTTTCCCGGTGCGCGTGGCGGAAGGCTGTGCAGCCAGCGGTGTGCAGTGGCATGCGGTGCTGACAAGATCGCCATCGTGGCAAGCGGTGGCGCCCCTGACGGTCCTTTTCTGCACTGTTGTGGGCGACACAGACGGGCATTTAATGCCCTTGTCCCCTGCCGTCAGGGTTAGGTAGGAAACAATGTACAAGTAACTGTACCAACCACCTCTCTTTTTACATTTGTACCCTTGTTTACGTTGCCACCTGTCGGTGACCCCTTTAACGTATAAAAGGAGGCCCATGCGCAACGTAGAAAGGGTTCGGATCATTTAGAAGCCAGAAAAACACTTAGCTCTCTTGAGCTAGAACACAATAGAATCAGACAAGCAGCAGTAGGAGTGTTATCTCTCCGGAGAGCTCCGAAGCTGGGTAAACCGCTCGTGTGCTTCGCCTTGATCTGCTCTTCGTGCGACCTCCGCCCCCCGCCGAACCGAAAGGGGCTCAGTCCGCCGGCCCCATAGGTGTTCGTGGATCAGTTTCCCCGACAATAAGCTACTAGCTAATTAAGCATGGCATAAGCAACTATAATCTCTAATTGTCATTGCAAACATGTTTATTCATAATAGGCTGAATCGGGAACGATGAACTCATCATATTTACAAAAACAAGATAGGTTGAGTTCATACCAGCTTCTCTCATCTCAATCAGTCCATCATATATCATCATTATTGCCTTTCTACTGCATGACCGAATGATGTGGATAATAATAATAGTGCACGTGCATTGGATTAAGCTGGAATCTGCAAGCATTCAATTCAAGGGAGAAGACAAGGTAATATGGGCTCTTGGTTAAATAAACAATCATGCATATTAAAGCCACTAAGCAATTTCATTATAGTCATCTCCTCTCGACCCCCAAAGGAAAGAAAAGAAATAAAACTATTTACACGGGAAAGCTCCCAACAATGAAAAGAAGAACGAGAAATCTTTTTGGGTTTTCATTTAATTACTACTACAAGCATGGAATTTAAACTAACTATTTTTTTGGTTTTTCTTAAGGTTTATCAAACACACAAGAAGAAAGCTAGAAAAAGAAATTAAACTAGCATGGATAGTACAATGAAAAAGTATAAGCACCGACAACTAGAATGAGTGTGTGAACATGAATGTAATGTTGGTGAGAAATACGTACTCCCCCAAGCTTAGGCTTTTGGCCTAAGTTGGTCTATTGCCATGGATAGCCTGGCTGATATCCGAAGTTATAACTAGGGACGTACTGAGATGAAGCAGCCAATGCCTCCTGAGCTGCGGCATGTTGGCGAGCTGCCTCCACTCTCCTCTCGTGTTCGGTTTCCTCCTCCCTGGTTACAACATATCTTCTTTTTTCCTGGTAATCAAAAAGGGAATGAGCAGGTAGAGTAACATGGACAGCGCGACGTTTGTCAAAGATTAGTCGATACTGGAGGAATTGTTCATTCCTCACAAGAAAACAATGACTGACCATAGCGTCATAATCTAAATAAGCGGAAGGCAATTCCATATCACCCTCACGTGGAGGTATACCAAGATAATTAGCAACACGGGTCGCATAAATCCCTCCAAATAAATCTCCAACTAAACCATTATTATGCAACCTACGTGCAACAATCGCCCCCATGTTGTAATCTTTATTACCTAATACAACACTCTTAAGAACACAAAGATTAGGGACACACATGTGACATGCTTCATCTTTACCATTAATAAATCTACCAATGAAGAGAGCAAAATAATGTATAGCAGCAAAATGAATGCTCCCTATGGTAGCTTGTGCTATATCCCTAGATTCTCCCATAGTGATACTAGCAAGAAAGTCTTTATATTCAGATTTGCGGGGTTCATTAACATTGCCCCACTGTGGGAGTTTGCAAGCAGTAGTAAAATCTTCTAGGTCCATGGTATAAGATTGATCATAAATATCAAACAGAACATTCTGAGAATTACGCGAAGATGTAAATTTAAACCTTCTCACGAATGAATCAGTCAATTGGTAGTACTGAGGACACTTATATTGCATGAAGTCCTCAAGATCGGCATTACGCACATATGCGTCAAATTCATCCTTGATGCCTGCATTGACCATAAACTCTTCTGAAGGCCATTCACAAGGCCGCACGTCAGCTTCCCTTGGTGGTTCATCGTCTTGCTCACGCATAGCACGCCTGGGTCCTCTCTTTGTTGAGGAACCACCTTGGTATATTTTCCTAGACATATTTCTTCCTCTGAAAAACTTCTGAAATTTTTAGTAACTTCATAATAAAAGTGAATCAAACTCAACAAAATTGATAGCAACTACTCCCATGAGTGCCTAGAGCCTATATCATGCATTAGAATTACTTGGGACCTCATAAATTTGACATGCAAGCTCAAGAACAGGGTCACCTAGGCAGCAAAAATTTGCAATGAATAAAGCACTAGAACAAAAAGTAATTGGACCATTGGAGGAGTCACATACCAAGGAACAATCTCCCAAAGCAGTTTTGTGAATGGAGCTTTGAGCAAGGAGATCGAAAATGGCAGAAAAGTGAGCTAGAACTCGTGCTTGAGCTGGATGGTGATTTTTTTGGGAGGAAGATGGAGTGTGTGGGTGCAGGAATAAGTGGAGGGGGGCCACTGTGGGCCCACGAGGCAGGAGGGCGCGTCCTGTAGTGGTGGGCGCTCCCTCGACCCTCGTGGCCAGGTGCCAGCTCCCCCTGCTATGTTCTCAGTGCCAAATATTCTAAAATATTCCAGAAAAAATCATACTAAATTGGCAGGGCATTTGGAGAACTATTATTTTTGGGATATTTTTTATTGCATGGATAATTGATAAAACAGACAGAAAATACTATTTTTGCTTTATTTATTCTAAATAACAAAAAGTAAAAAAAGGGTACATAAGGTTGTGCCTTCTAACTTCATCCATCTCATGCTCTTCAAAAGGAATCCACTAACAAGGTTGATCAAGTCTTGTTAACAAACTCATTCTGAATAACATGGAACCGGAGAAATTTCGACACTAGGTTACCTCAATGGGGATATGCACATCCCCAATAATAAGAATATCATATTTCTTCTTGACAGTAGGAAGAGGAAATTCAAAACCTCCAATAATAATAGTTGGAATTTTTCCAATAGAATTGATGCTATGAACTTGAGGTTGTTTCCTCGGAAAGTGTACTGTATGCTCTTACCATTAACATGAAAAGTGACATTGCCTTTGTTGCAATCGATAACAGCCCTTGCAGTATTCAAAAAGGGTCTACCAAGGATAATCGACATACTATCGTCCTCGGGAATATCAAGAATAACAAAGTCCGTTAAAATAGTGACGTTTGCAACCATAACAGGCACATCCTCACAAATGCCGACGGGTATAGCAGTTAACTTATCGGCCATTTGCAAAGATATTTCAGTAGGTGTCAACTTATTCAATTCAAGTCTACGATATAAAGAGAGAGGCATAACACTAACACCGGATCCAAGATCATATAAAGCAGTTTTAACATAGTTTCTTTTAATAGAGCATGGTATAGTTGGTATTCCTGGATCTCCAAGTTTCTTTGGTATTCCACCCTTAAAAGTACAATTAGAAAGCATGGTGGAAATTTCAGCTTCCAGTATCTTTCTTTTATTTGTAATGATATCCTTCATATACTTAGCATAAGGATTTACCTTAAGCATATAAGTTAAGCGCATACATAAGAAGATAGGTCTAATCATTTCAGCAAAACGCTCAAAATCCTCATCATCCTTTTTCTTGGATGGGTTAGGAGGAAAAGGCATGGGTTTCTAAACCCATGGTTCTCTTTCTTTACCGTGCTTCCTAGCAACGAAGTCTCTTTTATCGTAACGTTGATTCTTTGATTGTGGGTTATCAAGATCAATAGCAGGTTCAATATCTACATCATTATTATTGCTAGGTTGAGCATCAACATGAACATTATCATTAACATTATCACTAGGTTCATGTTCATCACCTGATTGTGTTTTGGCATCGGAAATAGAAATATCATTAGGATTCTCAAGTGTGTCTACAACAGGTTCGCTAGAAGCATGCAAAGTCCTATCATTTTTCATTTTCTTCTTTTTAGAAGAACTAGGTGCCTCTAAATTATTTCTCTGAGAATCTTGCTCGATTCTCTTAGGGTGGCCTTCAGGATACAAAGGTTCCTGAGTCATTTTACCAGTTCTAGTAGCCACTCTAACAGCAAAGTCATGTTTATTATTTAATTCATCGAGCAAATCACTTTGAGCTTTAAGTACTTGTTCTGGTTGAGTGGTAACCATAGAAGCATATTTGCTAATGAGTTTAAGTTCACCTTTAACTCTAGCCATATAATCACTCAAGTGTCCAATCATGTGAGCACTACTCTTTAATCCTCTACCAACATAAGCATTGAAACTTTCTTGCCTAGCCATAAAATCATCAAATTCATCCAAACATTGGCTAGGAAATTTAGTAGACGGGATTTCAACCTTATCATATCTATAGAGAGAATTTACCTTTACTACCTGTGTCGGGTTATCAAGACAATGTGTTTCTTCGACAGGCGGTATATTAAGACCATGTATTTATCCAATAGGGGGTAAATTCTTAACATCTTCAGCTTTAATACCTTTTTCTTTCATAGATTTCTTTGCCTCTTGCATATCTTCAGGACTGAGAAATAGAACACCCCTCTTCTTCGGAGTTGGTTTAAGAATAGGCTCAGGAGTTGGAACAATTGGCTCTGGAATTGGCTCAGGAAGAGTCCCATTATTTTCATTAGTCAACATATTATTTAGTAAAAATTCAGCTTGGTAGACTGTTCTTTCCCTGAAAACACAACCATCACAACTATCCAAGTGGTCCTTGGAAGCATCGGTTAGTCCATTATAAAAGATATCAAGTATTTCATTTTTCTTAAGAGGATGATCAGGCAAAGCATTAAGTAATCAGAGAAGCCTCCCCCAAGCTTGTGGGAGACTCTCTTCTTTGATTTGCACAAAATTATATATTTCCCTCAAGGCAGCTTGTTTCTTATGAGCAGGGAAATGTTTAGCAGAGAAGTAATAAATCATATCCTTGGGACTACGCACACAACTAGGATCAAGAGAATTAAACCAATTTTTAGCATCACCCTTTAATGAGAATGGAAATATCTTAAGGATATAATAATAGCGAGACTTCTCATCATTAGTGAACAGGGTGGCTATATCATTCAAATTTAGTAAGATGTGCCACAACAGTTTCAGATTCATAGCCATAAAAAGGATCAGATTCAACCAAAGTAACTATTTCAGGATCAACAGAGAATTCATAATCCTTACCAGTAACAAAAATAGGTGAAGTAGCAAAAGCAGGGTCATATTTCATTCTAGCATTCAGAGATTTCTTCTTCCATTTAGCTAATAACTTCTTAAGATCATATCTATCATTGCAAGCAAGAATAGCTCTAGCAGCTTCTTCATCCATAACATAACCCTCAGGAACAACATGCAATTCATACTTAGGGGGAGAACCCTCATCATCACTATCATCAATAATATCATCTTCTATAATTTCATTCTCTCTAACCCTAGCAAGTTGTTCATCAAGATATTCACCTAATGGCACAGTACTATCAAGCATAGAAGTAGTTTCATCATAAGTATATATCATGCATAGCAGAAGTGGCATCATCAATAACATGTGACATATCAGAATTCATAGCAGTAGCAGGTTTAGGTGTCGCAAGCTTACTCAAAACGGAAGGAGAATCTAGTGCAGAGCTAGATGGCAGTTCTTTACCTCCCCTCCGTAGTTGAGGGAAAAATCTTAGTTCTTTTGTCTTTCAAGTTCCTCGTAGTGATCAGCAGATATAAATCCCAAGTGACTCAAAGAATAGAGCTATGCTCCCCGGCAACGGCGCCAGAAAATAGTATTGATAACCCATAAGTATAGGGGATCGCAACAGTTTTCGAGGGTAGAGTATTCAACCCGAAGTTATTGATTCGACACAAGGGGAGCCAAAGAATATTCTCAAGTATTAATAGTTAAGTTGTCAATTCAACCACACCTGGATAACTTAGTATTTGCAGCAAAGTATTTAGTAGCAAAGTAGTATGATAGTAACGGTAACAGTGGCAAAAGTAAGATAATAGTTTTGTAGTAGTTGTAACAGTAGCAAGGTAAAGTAAATAAGCAAAGCACAATATGTGAAAAGCTCAAAGGCATTGGATCAGTGATGGATAATTATGTCGGATGCGATTCCTCATGTAATAGTCACAGAACTAGCTCCAGTTCATCAATGTAATGTAGGCATGCATTCCGAATATAGTCATACGTGCTTATGGATAAGAACTTGCATGACATCTTTTGTCCTACCCTCCTGTGGCAGCGGGGTCCTAATGGAAACTAAGGGATATTAAGGCCTCCTTTTAATAGAGACCCAGACCAAAGCATTAGCACTTATTGAATACATGAACTCCTCAAACTACGGTCATCACCGAGAAGTATCCCAATTATTGTCACTTCAGGGTTGTCGAATCATAACACATAATAGGTGACTATAGACTTGCAAGATTTCAAGAACTCACATATATTCATGAAAACATAATAGGTTCAAATCTGAAATCATGGCACTCGGGCCCTAGTGACAAGAATTAAGCATAGCAAAGTCATAGCAACATCAATCTCAGAACATAGTGGATACTAGGGATCAAACCCTAACAAAACTTAACTTGATTACATGGTAAATCTCATCCAACCCATCACCGTCCAGCAAGCCTACGATGGAATTACTCACGCACGGTGGTGAGCATCATGAAATTGGTGATGGAGGATGGTTGATGATGACGACGGCGATGAATCCCCCTCTCCGGAGCCCCAAACGGACTCTAGATCAGCCCTCCCGAGAGAGATTAGGGCTTGGCAGCGGCTCCGTATCGTAAAATGCGATGAAACTTTCTCTCTGATTTTTTTCGCTGCGAAACCAAATATATAGAGTTGAAGCTGAGGTCAATGGAGCTCCAGGGGGGCCACGAGGCAGGGGGCGCGCCCAGGGGGAGGGGGCGCGCCCCCACCCTCGTGGACAGGGTGTGGGCCCCCTGGCCTTGATTCTTTCGCCAGTATTTTTTATATATTCCAAAAGTTATCTCCATGGATTTCTAGGTCATTCTGAGAACTTTTGTTTTCTGCACAATAAATAACACCATGGAAGTTCTGCTGAAAACAACGCCAGTCCAGTTTCATTCAAATTATGCAAGTTAGAGTACAAAACAAGGGAAAAAGTGTTTGGAAAAGTAGATACGTTGGAGACGTATCAACCCTCCCCTCTCGTTTCTATGCATCACCATGATCTTGCGTGTGCGTAGGATTTTTTTTTGAAATTACTGCGTTCCCCAACAGCGGTATCAGAGCCATGTTTATGTGTAGATGTTATATGCACGAGTAGAACACAAAGAGTTGTGGGCGATAATAGTCATACTGCTTACGAGCATGTCATACTTTGATTCGGCGTTATTGTTGGATGAAGCGGCTCAGACCGACATTACGTGTATGCATACACGAGAATGGTTGTACCAACGTGCTTTTCCCTTAGGTGGCTGGTGAGTGTCTGTTTCTCCAACTTTAGTTGAATCGAGTGTGGCTACGCCCGGTCCTTGTTGAAGGTTAAAACAGCACACTTGACAAAAAATCGTTGTGGTTTTGATGCGTAGGTAAGAACGGTTCTTGCTAGAAGCCCGTAGCAGCCACGTAAAACTTGCAACAACAAAGTAGAGGACGTCTAACTTGTTTTTGCAGGGCTTGCTGTGATGTGATATGGTCAAGCATGATGTGATATAAATTGTTGTATGAGATGATATGTTTAGTAACAAAGTTATCGGCAACTGGGAGGAGCCATATGGTTGTCGCTTTATTGTATGCAATGCAATCGCCATGTAATTGTTTTACTTTATCACTAAGCGGTAGCGATAGTCATAGTAACAATAGGTGGCGAGATGACAACGATACTATGATGGAGATCAAGGTGTCGCACCGGTGACGTTGGAGATCATGACGATGCTTCGGTGATGGAGATCATGAGCACAAGATGATGATGGCCATATCATGTCACATATTTTGATTGCATGTGATGTTTATCCTTTATGCATCTTAGTTTGCTTAGGACGTCGGTAGCATTATAATATGATCCGTTATTAAATTTCAAGGTACAAGTGTTCTCCCTGTGTATGCACCGTTGCTACATTTCGTCGTGCCGAGACACCACGTGATGATCGGGTGTGATAAGCTCTACGTTCACGTACAACGGGTGCAAGCCAGTTTTGCACACACAGAATACTCGGGTTAAACTTGACGAGCCTAGCATATGCAGATATGGCCTCGGACCACTGAGACCGAAAGGTCGAGCGTGAATCGTATAGTAGATATGATCAACATAATGATGTTCACCATTGAAAACTACTCCATCTCACGTGATGATCGGACATGGTTTAGTTGATTTGGATCACGTGATCACTTAGATGATTAGAGGGATATCTATCTAAGTGGGAGTTCTCAAGTAATATGATTAATTGAACTTTAATTTATCATGAACTTAGTACCTGATAGTATTTCGCATGTCTATGTTGTTGTAGATCAATGGCCTGTGCTACCGTTCCTTTGAATTTTAATGCGTTCCTAGAGAAAGCTAAGTTGAAAGTTGATGGCAGCAACTACACGGACTGGGTCCGTAACTTGAGGATTATCCTCATTGCTGCATAGAAGAATTACGTCCTGGAAGCACCGCTGGGTGCCAGGCCTGCTGCAAATGCTTCTGATGATGTTAAGAACGTCTGGCAGAGCAAAGCTGATGACCACTCGATAGTTCAGTGTGCCATGCTTTACGGCTTAGAATCGGGACTTCAAAGACGTTTTGAAAGTCATGGAGCATATGAGATTTTCCAAGAGTTGAAGTTAATATTTCAAGAAAATGCCCGAGTTGATGATATGAAGTCTCCAACAAGTTCTACAACTACAAAATGGAGGAGAATAGTTGTGTCACTGAACACATACTCAAAATGTCTTGGTATCATAATCACTTGACTCAACTGGGAGTTGATCTTCTAGTTGATTGTGTCATTGACAGAGTTCTTCAATCACTGCCACCAAGCTATAAAGGCTTTTTGATGAACTATAATATGCAAGGGATGGACAAGACTATTCCTGAGCTCTTCGCGATGCTAAAGGCCGCGGAGGTAGAAATCAAAAAGGAGCATCAAGTGTTGATGGTCAATAAGACCACTAGTTTCAAGAAAAAGGGCAAACGAAAGAAAGGGAACTTCAAGAAGAATGGCAAAAAGGTTGCTGCTGAAGAGAAGAAACCCAAGTCTGGACCTAAGCCTGAAACTGAGTGCTTCTACTGCAAAGGGACTGGTCACTGGAAGCGGAACTGCCCCAAGTATTTGGCGGATAAGAAGGATGGCAAAGTGAAAGGTATATTTGATATACATGTTATTGATGTGTACTTAACTAATGCTCGCAGTAGCGCATGGGTATTTGATACTGGTTCTGTTGCTCATATTTACAACTCGAAACAGGGGCTATGGATTAAGCGAAGACTGGTTAAGGACGAGGTGACGATGCGCGTGGGAAATGGTTCCAAAGTCGATGTGATCGTGGTTGGCACGCTACCTCTACATCTACCATCGGGATTAGTTTTAGACCTGAATAATTGTTATTTGGTGCCAACGTTGAGCATGAACATTATATTTGGATCTTGTTTAATGCAAGGCGGTTATTCATTTAAATCAAAGAATAATGGTTATTCTATTTATATGAGTAATATCTTTTATGGTCATGCACCCATGCTGAGTGGTCTATTTTTGTTGAATCTTGATAGTAGTAATACACATATTCATAGTGTGGAAGTGATAATCCCCAAGTGCAGGGAATCATCGTAGCAATTTCCAAAGGTGGAAGTGATAAGTATGGAGTGTCGAACCCACAAGGAGCTAAAGGTAAGATCAATATTCTCTCAAGTCCTATCTTCCACTGATACGACTCTACGTACACCGAACATTTGCTTCCAACTAGATACGAGAAATAAAACTACGTTGTGAGTATGAAGAGGATAACTTTGCATGATATCAGAGAGCTAAAATATAAAAGTAGGTGTTGTTATCATGAAGTTAGAATATATTACTAAATATTATAAATAGCGAGTGTGGAATAATGATGGATCGGTGTGCAGAATTATCATAGGCATTTGTTAACAAGACTGGTAGTCGTCATTGCAATTTCATATGAGGGAGAGGCATAAGCTAACATACTTTCCCTTCTTGGATCATATGCACTTATGATTGGAACTCTAGCAGGCATCCGAAACTACTAAAGATCATTAAGGTAAAACCCAACCATAGCATTAAAGCATCAAGTCCCCTTTATCCCATACGCCACAACCCCCTTACTCGGGTTTATGCTTCTGTCACTCAAGCAACCCACTATAAGCGAATCATGAACGTATTGCAACACCCTACAACGGGAATCCCTCACGCTTGCGCGACATGGAGGGCACAATAGGATAGCACCAAAATAAAACATAGAACTCGTACCAATCTAAATCATCAATCAACCCAAAGACAAAAGATATCTACTCAAAACATCATAGGATGGCAACACATCATTGGATCATAATATGTGGCATAAAGCACCCACTACTAGGAAAAGGCCTACTAATGGCGCACCGGTTTTGCCTACTAATGGCGCACTACCGGTGCGCCATTAGTAGCACGCCACTAGAATTTTTTACTAATGGCGCATCCCTGGTGCGCCATTAGTATCTGGTATACTAATGGCGCACCAATCAGTGCGCCATTAGAATGTAACACCATGCGCCATTAGTATGCCTCCCCGGGGGCCATATGTAACCATGTGCTTTGTCATACTAATGGCGCACTCTGCCTTGATGCGCCATTAGTATCCTTTGGCATACTAATGGCGCACTCTGCCTTGATGCGCCATTAGTATGAATATTTGGTTTTTTTTTGCTTTTCTGATTTTTGCACAGGTTACAAAATATATTATTGGACAGAATATAGACAACAGCACATAGCAACAGCAGATTCATCGAATACAATAGAAGATTAGTCTCCGAATACAATTCATCATATTAGTCTCCGAATTCAAAAGACCGAACAAAGATAAAACATTACAAGTCTCAAGACCGCGAGTATCGAGTTTATCTTCACATTACAAGTCGATATCGATCATCTAAACTACCATCACATAAAAGAGAGTTGCGGTCATCACGATGAGCATCATCACGATCAAACTGGTCTTCATCCAGTTCCTCCAACGCTCCCTCCTCTCTCCCGCTAGATAGCGGGCGTATCTAGATTCGGCCTCCGCCCTAGTGGTGTACCCTTTGTAACTGTTACCGCTGAAATGGTGAACCTGTCTCCGACACTCCTCCCAGTCGTCGTAGACTCCGGGAACCTTACCCTTGTGCATGACATACGACGACATCTCTATGCACAGGCCAAACAACAGACAACAGACAATACATAAGCAATATGTAAGTATGCAACAAAAGGATCGGAAGATAAAAGCAAGACATTAATAGCATGATTCATGATCCTACTAATAAATAGCATCGATTACATCTAAGTTGAATGACTGTCCAAACCAAAGAGACATACGAATTCATTAAAGTTTAATTACAACATGAGCCAATCAATGTTTCAGAACTACACATCACTACTTTCGACTCGACTCATCGGACAGGAGCGTGGATGAAGCCGTCATCTGTCGTGATGGTCATGAAATCGCGGTCGTTGTCACCCTGCAATTGTAGCGTTCCATCTATCTCATTATTGGACGGTTGATATCTAAGGTAGAACTGCCCCGAGGTATGAAGGACATCTTGATGGATGATGTCCGCAAACTTCGATTGGATGCGAAAGAATTCTTGTATGAGGTCCGCGTCCTGGGTTGCCGACAACCTCGCGGCTCAATCTTTGAGACTATCTGGTAGCAGAAGTTGATGATGGTCCCTTACGATCGCCCGCATGTGATAGAGGGCGTAGTAGGCATCCTTATGACCGCCAGGCGGCTGCTTGATGCAACAGAAATTCATATTGTGTGAGAAGGTGTGCTTGTCGTACTTGCGAACTGCCCTGGTGAAGGTGCCTCCAGATTTGGCGTAGCCGGGGAGAACATCATCAAGAACTTTCTTGACATTTGTGTAGTCTATCTTGGAGTTATGGTTCGGGTCGAAATACGTGGCCACGGAATATTTCGGGCTTAAGAGGATGAGTGTGCAATGTGTGTCACTGCACAGAACACGGAATGTTAGAAAAAAAAAGAATGATCGAAATCTAAGAAATCATATGTTACGGGGCGATTAAGGGATGACTTACTCGGGAAAGTAAGCCACAAGGAAGTTATCCTTATCTGGGTTTGCCAGAATGACGCCTTCGAGGTGTGAACTCGCAACTTGGCGGTCCCCAGCACTGCTCAAGTGCTTGGCACGCATGTAGAAGGGGTCGACTATCACGATGTCTGGGGTCTTGTCTCTAATGATCTGCATCTCCATACTCAGCGAAAACAGCCAAACGAAGGTGTAGTGCAGCGGATGAAGGTTAAACATAGCAAAGATGTCATCAAACCGTAGGACGATCGTACCCCCGATGTCGCCATCCACAAAGCCCTTGCCCTCTGGCACCTTGGCCACGAAAACCAGGTATGCCACATCATTCTCTCTAAGACGCCGCTTCTCCAAAGAAAGAACACTATCGTGCAGACTCCGCATAGCACCGGTTGCAGCATTCAGCATATTTGGCGGTAGCATCGCCCTACCCGCCACATGCACCCTCCTCGAGATATCCTTAGGTGAAGGTGGCCCGTCCTGAGCATGGATCGAACTCGGTGCCGGCTGGCTCGCACCGGCGCCCTTGTTAGTCTTTCGCTTCCGTCCCTTCTTCTTGATCTCCTATAATGGGACCGAGTTCTGCTCACAGACCGCCTTCTTGAGTGTGTTGGGGCTGATAATATTTCGCACCTCAGCTATCTAAGGCTCGGTGAAGGCGGGAACTGGAGGCGTGTCCTGAGAACTGAACGCCAGACGACGCCTGTTGCAATTGGATTTCTCCGTCGTACCAGCTAGATCGCAGTCGTCTTGGTTGGGTTCTTGAGAAAGAGGCCCGCAGAACTCGTCAGTGTACCCATGTTCGGCAAAATACTTATCAACTTTGGTAAATGTACCATCGTCGTTGTCGTCGCCGTCCGGATCCTGTGCCATAGGGTTGTTCGGATCCTGTGCCATAGGGATGTCCGGCAGGTCCGGTAGCGTTGCGGCGTTCTTGCCATGGCTTGGCGCCAGCACGACTGGCGGTCTTGTCTGTGGGGTGGTGTCCCCCGCCCCCAAATGAATCTGGCTCTTTGGCCAAAGCAGGGGCCAGTTTACGTAGGCGCTGAGGGTCATCTCATCTTCTTCATCGGCCCCAGTGGGTCAAATCGGAGGTAATAGCTCGTCGCAGCCTGGCAGCACCTGAACCACTTCAACCCTATACATTGTGGGTGCCATCGGATTACCGTGGAACATGCGGTTGCCCGGTTGAAAGATTCTGCCCTTGGCGACATCAACCAACTCGGCGCCCACGAAGTGCAGAAGAGTGCAAGGAACATCGGCGGCGCCCTGCGAAAACATGTACAGGGCGTCAGGGATGCCCAGTCAAAGGCAAAGAGATGAAGTCATCGGCCGAGAGGCTTAGTTACCGTGATGCCGTCGAGCTCGGCTAATGTCGAGGCACCGCCAATGGCGGGCGTGCAACTGACGGAGACGGCGCTTGCTGGCGAGGTGCCGGTCGGCGTACACCCGGGTGCATTAAGCTCCAATGCCCGTGCCGGCGCCAGAGACACGAATACCGCCTCCACCGGAGACACCAATGGCGCCTCCACCGGAGACACCAATGGCGCCGCCGGAGACACCAATGGCGCCGTCTGCGTGCTGTGCGAGTTGCTGGTCGTGAAGCTGGGAACCGGGGGAGGCCCCTGTTGGCCGCCCGCAATCCACGTCGTCAGCCCATGAATCAACGTAGGCACCATGGCGTTGAGCTTCGTTCCTAGTTGTTGTTACACTTGCTCTTGGACAAGCTCCGGAATCCGCGCCACTTGTGCCTTGAGTTCTTCAACCTCGCGCGTCCGGCTTTTCGAGCTGGTCTTTTTCTCCTTCCGCACACCAGCGGTATAGTAAGACCCCCATTTAGTGGACAAGCCTTTGCCGGCCACACGACTAGCTGACGTCGTCTTAGTGAGCTTATCCGTGTTTTTCATTATGTTCAACGCCCTATTTATAGGGGTGTCGAAAGGGGAGCTCTGAGACGACCCCGCGCTACTGCTTTCAGTGTCCTGCGAAAGGAACGTGAACCATTTAGAAATATTGGGGATTAATTAGAGTGCAACCATATAGAGCTAATTACGTGGGGGTGTATTCCTTACCAGAACAAGCTCAAGCGCCCTGGTCTTCGGATCCGTGGTAACCTCCTTTGTTATCGGGTCCTCCTTGTACCGGGCCCTGACAAAGTTCTTGGTCTGCTTGTTACCGCTGTATTTCCTGAAGCGGGGCGGTAGGCCTTGCTCGGCACGCTCCGCGTCCTCCTTGTCCCATATAGGCTCCGCCACTCTGTAACCGCCGGGACCGAGTTTGTGTTCCCCTAAGTTCAACTCCCGCATTTCTTTCCCCCACTGACTTGATTCGGAGGTTGCACTGCTCTCGCACTTGATCTTGAACTCCTTGTACTCATCTTCGCTCATCAAAGGATCTTTCGCCTTGATCTTCTCATAACTATCACCTTTATCAATCATTCTCTTCACCGCGCTTCTCCAAGTAGACAGGGTCGTGCTCATCTTCGTGAGGGCGGCACTGTTCACTTTATTCCCTGAGAGGCGTGTGTTTCCAAATTCGGCGGGGAACTTGTATCGTTCGTGCAGCTTCGCGAAGAGGAGGTTGTGCAAATTCCCTCGGTCCTTATGCCTAAGGTTCTCGGTGTTGATCGAGACGGTGCTCCGGAGAATGCACCCGAGCTGAACCGAGTACCCCTTGACTATATGTTTGGGCTCCGTTGGATTCCCATCGGAGTCCACTTGAGTGAATTCCTCCTTGAGGGTGCGGAGCGCATTCGGGCGCTGGTCCTTCCTTTGCTTCTTTGGTTGGCTGCCATCTGTGTGTGCGCCGCCATCATCAGTGGTGGCATCCTCGGCGGCACCATCAGTGGTGTCATCCCCGACACCACTAGGGGTTGTGTAATCAGGATCAGTGTCAGGTTGTTCCTCCATCTCCTGGGACAGCTCCCAGAATTGCTTGCCGCCTGAACCACCGGCCTCATCATTGTGGGCCATGTTTCCCTCTAAATAGGAAAAAAGTTTGGTCAAAAAGTTGGTTATTGTCAAGGAACAAGATCATGGTCTCATCATTTAGGGTTTGTCGACACTGAGGCACCCTAAAAGCCTAAGCTTTCATCATTTAGGGTTTGTCGACGCCGAGGTACCCTAAAAGCCTAAGCATACATCATTTAGGTTCTCATCGACACCGAGGCATCCGGGGCATCCAAGTTAAGTTTTCATCATTTAGGGTTTATCGATGCCGAGGCACCCTAGGTTGGGCCTAATCACTTGGCACTAATCACTTGGCTCTATTGCCACCTATGTTGGGTTTATCATCTTGGGTTTATCGATGCTAAGGAGAATTCTAAGTTGAGCCTAATCACTTGGCTCTATTGCCACCTATGGTTTAATGCAGCAAGAATAAAGGGGCAGTTGATCCTACTTAATTAAGTACTAAGATACACCGGCCCATGCATTAGTCGCAAGTACCCCATATGTCCTATTTTTAGCAAAGTCATGCTAAAATTCACGGAAAATTTCAGCATGACCTTTGCTGAAAATAGGACATATGGAGTACCCGAATTTGCTGGAACGGAAGTTAATCAACATTCCGGCAAACTCAAGGGCCTCTCGGGGTACCTGCAAATTCATCACGACACGATGGTCGGAGACAAAACCCAGCAAACTAGCACCACAATGTGCCTCTACTTTCATATGGATGAAAAGGCCACAGACCATATGGTCATCTGCTTTCATATGGACAAAAATCAGCTCAACTTATGTGAGCTTCCATTCCAGATCTAATAGCAACAAGTTGTTCACTTGTAGCTGAACTTATGTGAGCTTCCTTCAAGAAAAGAAATCTGCAGTGGCACATCTGCTCTCTGAATACATTGGCAAGAAACAAAACAACACCTAGTACCATCCATCTGCTATGGTCGTATCATGCAGTTTAACTAAGCACTAACAGGTAATTATATAACAGAAAACTTGGCGTGTACGTGTCACTTAGCTTGGGCAACCAACATACCTCGTCCTCTTGGTTAGTCCAAACAAGCTGTATGCTAAGCCTCAACTCACCACCTGCACATTTTACAGCACCCATGAAATGAAAAACTAAACATAATTGTCAACCAACAAAACCAAAACACAAACAGGACTTCAAATTTTCGCGATCAGGAAGAAAAACAGGGTTTTCAACTACTATATTCAGTTTCATGGCATTAGTTGAACAGTTGAAAAAGAACAAGCTTCATTTAAATATCTTGCTGCTAACAAACATAACTAATGTCAGTACTCAAAAAATAGGGTGACCACACAGGGAACAAACAAACTATTCACTTTTTATTTCTTCAGAATTGGACTAGACAGAGAACAACTCCTTGGAAGCAACATAGGCAAATTGATCTGATCCTGACACTCTTAGCTCCTGTACTCACCACCTGTATACCTCTTTGATATTAGTACCAAAGATAGATCAAAAGTTATATTGCAACCATCAAAGTAAGTCTAAAGCATGCCGTAAACTGTTCACACTAGATAGAGCGGCAACCAAAACTTCGACCGATCGATCTTTTGTAAAAAAAGGAATTTGTCCCGATTTGTTTGTTGCAGTTTGAGATTCAACAAAGAAACTCCAAGAACATCCAACTATTTTGTTTAAGTTACTGATGATAGCTGGGTATGTACATACATCTTGGGTGGTGCTCTATATACTTAACTAATATAGCTTCAGCCTGTCGAATCACCCAAAGCACCAGCAGCAACATGAGCAGCAGCACATATACTTAACTAATAAAGAACATTTCCTTACCTAGGCTCTGCTCATTGTCCAAAATAATCCTAATTTACTCTCAAATGTACAGCCCTGCATCTCAAAGTGCAGCTTCCTGCCACCCATCATCAGAACTAAAAATGGCATTTACTTTAACTTTGTGGCAGTAGAAATCTGGCCCCTACAACCTGCTTCAGCATACTAGCTAGTAGAAAAATCCTAATTTGTGATGTTACCTGCTACTTGTTGTGTATCTTAAATCATATTTTGTTTCCAGATGTTCTCCTTGATTGTTACAGAAACTTCAGCATGTATATCTTGAGAAACATGCAGTAACAGTCATGCTCTGCTGGTAAGAGAAAGCAGAGGATGCTACTCCAATAACCACAGAAATGGGCAAAAATGACAGTTTGATTCCTTTCAATAATCAAAGGCATCAAATGCTTGCTAAGATACTACCTTAGCTTGGTTGTAGTTTGGAATAAAATTATTATGATTACTGACCTCTACTGTTTGGCTCTGAACTTAAACCTGTTAGTTAATCCAGAAACCTCACAATGCAATAGTTACTTACTAATATTGGCTGCAATCATCATAGCAAAATATTAAGTCTGAGCCCTGCACACTGATTAAACTGTTCCCTCGGAAAACTTAAAATTACGCAGCAAGCAAGAAATAACTATCATTATATTCCCACAGTATCGAATCTACATCAAGTACTCATCAACTAAAAAAATCAGGAAAAAAAATTGAACAGATGATGCAAGAGGAAGGAGGGAGGGGGGATGAGGGAAGAGGGAGGGGAGTGGTGGCTACCTGCCTACGGACTGGTCGCCGGCGTAGCTCCGGGAGCCAGCGTTGCTGGGCAGGAGCGCCTACTCTAGGGAGGGGGTGCCGCTGGTGGGAGCGGCTGCTTGATGGGAGGAGGCGCTGCTGGGGTCCTGTACCGGAGGCGGGGCAGCGGAGGGTTCGGCCGGCTGGGCGCGCCACGGCGGCGGGCCGGCAGCAGTGGCGGCGGCTAGGAACCCTAGCTGTTGCGCTCGGGAGGGAGGTTGACGCAGG
>NC_041393.1:32837701-32838269 GCF_002162155.2 Triticum dicoccoides
AGGGCGCAGGCGGGGCCGTGGGGGAGGGGGCGCTTGGGCGGGAGGATCTCGAGGGCACTCGGCTCAGGGACGGCGAGGGAGGCGGCGCTCGGCTCGGGGACGGCGAGGGAGGCAGCAAGGGAGGCGGCGCTCGGCTCGGGGACGGCGAAGGAGGCGAGGGGGTGGCGAGGGGGACGGCGAACACGGGGGGCAGCGGGTGAGATCGAGGGGGACGGCGAACACGGGGGGCACCACCCTCTCGTGCGCCATAAGTACGACTATTCTAATGGCGCACCAGCGCTCGGTGCGCCATTAGAATTTTGTTTTAATCTAGCCCACTAGCCCTATCTACAACCTAACCCTATCTACAATAGAACCCACCCACTTGCCCGACTGGTCAACACGCAGCAAACACACCAGGAGGTCCTGGGTTCGATTCCCAGGCTCCCCAATATTTTTTATGCATTTTAAATGCTGTTTTTTATATTTATTTGTGTTTAAATATGTTCAAACTTGTTTAAATCATAACAGTAATATTTTTTTATAAAAACAGTAATAATTTTTTAAAAAAATGTTCAAATTTGTTACT
>NC_041393.1:32838548-32948044 GCF_002162155.2 Triticum dicoccoides
ATCGAGATGGAGGGGGATCGAGATCGAGATGGAGGGGGAATCGAGATCGAGATGGAGGGGGATCGAGATCAAGTGTCCTCATGAATTCAAAAAGTGCCCATGAAATTTAAAAATATTCATGATATCAAAAAGTGCCCATGAAATACAATCGAGAAATGAAGACTACGATTTAAATACAATCGATCTTAGCTAGCTATCTGTTCACAATCTTCTTGCCCTTCTTTTTTGCAAATGGAGTTCTTCTGTGGAACGGACGTCCTTTAGGTAGGGTGGTCCTGCTTCTTCTTATGGTGTGTGCTGCTACTTCATCGTCGTCATCATGTTCGATCTTCGGGTCGCCGTACTTGTCGAAGTATTGCTCATTGGCTACTCCATCCATTCTGATGATCTTCCTTTTGCCTCTCCTCACGACAACACGACTGCGCTTTGACGGGTCGGTAATGAAGAAGCATTGGTCCACTTGGGAAGCCAGTACCCATGGCTCATTTTTCGCGGTGATGTTTGCGCCCGCGGTCTTGGATTTGGCTTTGGGTATAACCATGGTGGTGAAATACCGGTCTTCTTTTAGGACGCTCTTGGCCCATCTGACACGGAACATCGGGACCTTCTCTCCAGCGTAGCTCAGCTCCCAGATCTCCTCGATCCATCTGTAGTATCTGTCCTTGTCGTTGCCGGTGTAGGATTCCATCGTTACCCCGGAGTTCTGATAACCATCGCTCTTCATGTCCTTGTTCTCGGTGTAGAATGTGTAGCCGTTGATATCGTACGCCTCATAGGTCATCAGGTTGTGCTCGGCGCCCTGTGACAAGGCGAATATGAGTTGTTCTTCCGCAGAAGAATCCTCATGTAAAGGGTACGACAGAAGCTTCTGCTTGAACCAACGCGTGAAACATGAGTTGTGCTCTTTGATTATATCTCCGTCCGTCCTCTGTTGGCCTCGGTCATTGTACGTCTTCTCAATAAAGTTTTTGTTCTCTACCACCCAAGGATCGACCACGTCTATGTGTTGTAGCACGACTAGGTTTGCTCTTTCAAAGTCGGCGAGTCGACCCTCGAAGTCGACATGCATTTCGCGGCGACCCTCACGGTGACCCCATCCAGCGAGCCTGCCGAGGTGCCTGTTGACAGGCAGACCAACGGGGTTCTCGATGCCTAGATAATTCGTGCAGTAGGAGATGCACTCTTCGGTCAGAAAGCCCCTGCTATACTTCCCTCTGCACGTGACATGTTTCGAACGTATCCTTTGATGACACCATTCATCCTTTTGAACGGCATCATGCTGTGCAGGAACGTCGGCCCGAGTTGGATGATATCCTCCATGATATGAACCAGCAGATGCACCATAACGTCGAAGAATGCGGGCGGGAAGTACATCTCAAGCGCGCATAGTATCACCACGATCTCTTCCTGTAGCCTTCTGAGTTGCCTCACGCCAATGGACTTCCGAGAGATGACGTCGAAAAAGTTGCATAGGCCAAATAGCATTTCACGGAAGTGCGCGTCCATGATCCCACGGATAGCAACTAGAAGTATCTGCGTCATCAGCACGTGACAGTCGTGAGACTTCATCCCGCTGAATTTCTGCTTCGCTGGGTATAGGTATCTGCTTATCTTCCCCACGTAACCGTAAGGAAGTTTTACTCCTAGGAGGCAGGTGAAAAACTGCTCGATCTCCTCCTGACTTAGAGTGAAGCACGCGGGAGGGTAGTCATTTCCGGTCTTCTTGGCCTTTTTGCCTTTGCGACGACTTTCTGTGTCCTGCTTCGCCTCATCATCATCATCATCATTAGCGTGAAGCTCCTGCCTGATGCCCACTGATTTCAAGTCTGCCCTTGCTTTCGGCCCATCTTTGGTCCTCTCTGGCATGTTGAGCAGGGTACCAAGCAGACTCTCACACACGTTCTTCGTGATATGCATGACATCAAGGCTGTGAGGCACACGGTGGATCTTCCAGTACGGCAAGTCCCAGAAAACAGACCTCGTTTTCCATACCTTCAGCAGCGGCTCTGGCGCCATTCGCTTCTTTCCCGGCTCTGGCGCCTTTTGCTTCTTTCCCGGCAGTGGGCAGTCTTTCCAATTTTTCAACAACTCGTCTATTTCCTCGCCGCTCCTCATACACGGGCGTTTTCGGGGTTCAGTTTCACCATTGAACAGATCCTTGCATTTCCTCCATGGGTCATTGTCGCGAAGCCACCTTCGATGTCCCATGAACACGGTTTTCGAAGACCCGGGATCTCTATCTAGCTGGTGATACATTGTGTCATCCATGCACCTTACGCATCCAGAAAATCCGTGGACTACCTACCCCGCGATATATCCATAACCGAGATAGTCGTGCACCGTCGTGAGCAGTGCGGCTCTCATAGGGAAATATTCTTTCTCTGCGGTGTCCCATGTATTGACTGGCGTTTTCCACAGCGTGTCTAGCTCCTCCTTCAGCAGCCCCAGATACAGATTGATGTCGTTCCCTAGTTGTTTCGGCCCTTCAATTAGCATACTCATGTGAATGTACTTCCTCTTCATGCACAACCAGGGGGGAAGGTTGTACATCCACACAAACACAGGCCAGGTGCTATGTGTGCTTCTCTGGCTGCCAAACGGATTGACTCCATCGGTGCTCGTGCCCAGCACGATGTTCCTTGGATCCTTCCCAAATTCTGGGTATTTGAAGTTCAACGCTTGCCACTGGCTCGCATCCTTAGGGTGACTCAGCATCTTGTCTTTTTTATTTATCTCCGGATCATTTTCGTCATCTTCCCGCTTCTTCTCCTCCCTATCCGCGTGCCAACGCAGGAGCTTTGCTACCTTAGGGTCCGCGAAATACCGCTGCAGACGAGGAGTGATCGGAAAGTACCACATCGATTTTCGAGGAGCTTTCTTCCTCTTCTTGTATCGAGTGACGCTGCACACCGGACATATTGTAGACTCCGCGTGCTCGTCCCGACAAATGATGCAATTGTTCATGCACACATGGTATTTCACGTGCGGTAAATCCAGAGGACACACGATTTTCTTCGCCTCCTCGAAACTGGTCGGGCACTTGTTCCCCTTGGGAAGACGTTCGTGCTAGAATGACATGTTCTCGTCGAAGCATGCGTCGGTCATTTTGTGTTTTACCTTCATCTCCAGAGCCATGAGCGTTACTTTCAGGCGGGTATCCTCGGGCCTGCATCCTTCATACAATGGAGTAACCGCGTCTATCTCTAGTTGATCCAGCTTGGCTTTCTCTCGGGCGGCAGCTCCTGTGTTATCCGTCTGCTTGAGAAGCAGCTCTTGAATATGAGGGTCCTGCACCCAGCCTCCATCGTCGTCTGCTCCGGCATCTTCATCTTCATGATCATGCCCTTCGTCTTGATCTTCCTCATCATCATGTACGACATCTTCTACATGATGACTGTGTATAGCATCACCGCCGTGATCATGTCCTGGAGATTCTTCGTCTTCTCGCCCGCCCTCGCCGCGATGGTACTTGTCTTGTTGCCCTTCCTCATTTCTTGCCCGGCCCCCATGGACGACTTCATAGTCATCTTCATCACCTTGCCACTGATAGCCATCCATGAAACCACGCAAGAGCAGGTGGTCCCGCACCTGCCCGGAATCTGGGTCCGCAATAAGGCTCTTCAGCTTGCATCTTCGACACGGACATCTTATCTCCGTCTCGTTCTTTTGAAGCATCTTGGCCTTCGCAGAGCTCAAAAACCTATTCACGATGCCTTCGGTTATCGTGCGGACCATGGTGGCCTGCGGGGTAGAGCAAAACGGTATTTTAGGACCAAGAAAATTTTTGGCATGACCTTCCCTAAAAATAGGACCAAAAAGAATGCATAGTGCCAAAATTCTCGCCGAAATGGAAATGAATCAACATTCCGGCAAAATATTGGCAACTATCGCATTTCAAATACCGGTACCTGCAAACACAAACATATATGCAACACCACAAACACATGCAACACCGCAAACATACATAGATCTAGCTAGGCCACAAAAAGTGCATGTGCACGTTGTTGGAGCGAGCTAGGGAGAAAAAAAGTAGATCTACATCATGAAGATAGCTTTCCCCTTACTTACCTATCAAAAAAAGGTAATTTCACCACTTAATTTCGATGAATCTATGGTGGAAATGAGGTGAGGAGGAGGAGGCAGCCGAAAGCTTGGAGAACAAGGTGGAGGGAATGAAGTGGGGAAAGTGAGTGGGTAGGTATGTGGCTGTCCAAAATATCTTGTTGGGGTCCTAGGTTACTAATGGCGCACCACCAGGAAATGCGCCATTAGTAACCCTGGTTACTAATGGCGCACCTGCAGGTGGTGCGCCATTAGTAGTTTTGCAGAAAAGTAAAAATATATATATATACTAATGGCGCACTATGAAAAAGTGCGCCATTAGTAGTTTAAACTTGTAATGGCGCACTGTGAAACGGTGCGCCATTAGTAGTTTTGCAAAAAAGTAAAAAAAATATACTAATGGTGCACTGCCTGCCAGGTGCGCCATTACTAGTTAGAACTAGTAATGGCGCACTTCGACATGATGCGCCATTAGTATGTATGGAAAAATGGAAAAAAATAGTACTAGTGGCGCACCGAGTGCACGGTGCGCCATTAGTGTCTTCCACACTAATGGCGCATCAACAAGCGGTGCGCCGTTAGTATATAGTAGTGGCGCACTGCTTACCTGGTGTGCCATTAGTATCAATCCTATGTATATCCCTTTTCCTAGTAGTGACCATGTTCAAGTAGGGATTACAGCGGGCTGCGGGAGAGTGGACCATCTAAAAGAGATGAGGATGGTGATGATGATGGTGATGTTGATGAAGACGATCACCGCGGTGATTATTCCCCTCCCGATGGCACTCCGGCGCCACCGAGAGAGAGGAGGAGAAGTTCTCCCCCATGTGTTTCCTCCTCCATGGTCTCCCCCCTAGATGGGGAGAGGTTCTCCCTCTAGTCCTTGGCCTTCATGGTGATGATGGCCCCTCCGAGATCCTCCTCCATGGCCTCCGGTGATGATGGCCCCCTTCGGCAGGGAGCCAGAGAGGGCATAGAATGATTTCTCGTGGCTACAGAGGCTTGCGGTGGCGGAACTTCTGATCTAGGTTATTTCCCGAAGGTTTCTATATTTATAGGAGAGGTTGGCGTTGATTTCAAGTCAGGGGGTCTCCGGGCTGTCCATGAGGCAGGGGGGCGCGCCCCAGTGGGGTGGGCGCTGTCGGTGTCAAAACCGGTGGATCTCGGGTAGGGGGTCCCAATCTGTGCGTCTTAGGCTGGTGGTAACAAGAAGCAAGGGACACAATGTTTACCCAGGTTCGGGCCCTCTCGATGGAGGTAAAACCCTACTTCCTACTTGATTAATATTGAAGATATGTGGAATACAAGAGTAGATCTACCACGAGATCATAGAGGCTAAACCCTAAGAGCTAGCCTATGATGGTATGATTGATTGTGATCGGCCTTCTAAGGACCATCCTCTCCGGTTTATATAGACACCAGAGAGCTAGGGTTTACATGGAGTCGGTTACAAGGAAGGAAACATAATATCCGGATTGCTAAGCTTGTCCTCCACGCAAAGGAGAGTCCCATCCGGACACGAGCCGAAGTCTTGAGTCTTGTATCTTGACGCTTCTATAGTCCGGACAATGTATATAGTCCGGCTGTCTGGATACCCCCTTATCCAGGACTCCCTCAGTAGCCCCTGAACCAGGCTTCAATGACGATGAGTCCGGCACGCAGTCTTGTCTTCGCCATTGCAAGGCGGGTTCCTCCTCCGAATACTCCAAGGTGATTATCGAACACGTAGGTCGTGTCCGGATCTGCAAGATGACCTTCACATACCCTTAGCATAAATCCGTTCTGCTGGCAATCTTCGCATGTCGTGCCCTTGCATCATGACCGGGTCCAACACGAACCAGCGTTTCCCGCTCCACCTCGACTCGCGTTGCGAGGCGGTTTTATCGGCACGTCCTGTCAAAGCAGAGATCGTGTCCCTGTTAATACGGGATCTTTCATCAATATGGGCATATGTGACCCCACGACGACTGTTGGTATAATTCCGTGTTTTTTAGATAAGTCTCAAGTGGCCACGCTGAGGACTCTTGGTATTCATCCCTTTTATAAAGGGGTCGAGGCCTATGCCTCGTCTTCACCTCTCCTGCTCCTTCTCACACCTCGAGCTCCATCGCCCAAAAACCTAAACTCCAACCCCCCAGATCCTCCAGTATGTCCGGATCCGGTGCAGTTGGCCAGTGGGTGGCCTCCTCGATTCAGGAGGAGGATATTGCGAAGCTTAGGGAGGTCGGATACCTGACTGCTGACATCCAGCACAGGCTTCCTGCTCCGGGGCAAGTCATCCCCACACCGGAGCCCAATGAGAGTGTCGTGTTTACTCCTCACTTCCTTCGAGGCCTAGGCCTTTCCCTCGACCCCTTTGTGAGTGGGCTTATGTTCTACTATGGCTTGGATTTCCATGATCTGGCTCCAAACGCCATCCTCCATATCTCGTCTTTCATTATCGTGTGCGAGGCTTTTCTCCACGTCAACCCTCACTTCGGCTTATGGCTATATACCTTAAACGTGAAGCCGAAGATGATTGAAGGGCGACATGCGGAGTGCGGAGGCGCCATAATAAGCAGGAATGTCGATGCCCCATGGCCAGAGGGTTCTTTTCCGTAAGTGTCCGACGTATGGCAACGGAGATGGTTCTATGTCACTGCTCCCAGGGGCACAAAGTGGGTAGTTGCCCCTGAGTTCCGCTCGGGCCCTCCGTCACAGTTAGCGTCTTGGACCGACGAAGGACGGAATTATGGGCCTGCTGGCGATGTGCCAGAACTGCAGAACCGTATCCGGGAGCTTATTGAAAGGGACATAAATCTTGTTAGCATAATGCAGGTGATGATAGTCCGGCAGATGTTGTCGTGCAAACGTCGACCTCTCCGGATGTGGGAGTTTAATTCGGAGGGTCCGCGGACTATTAAACACTTCTTTGGCCTGAAGCTCAAAGGAATGTGTAAATTATTCTTCGGACCACAAGTAAAGTGTCCGGACACCACCGAGGATGCGGGCCTAAGCTCCAATTGCCTAGATGCCCAAGTAAGTAACCTTAAAGCCAGACACTTCATTTATATTTATCATGATTATTATTCTAACACTCCCTCCGCGGCCAGGAATGGCTTGACAAGGTGAAGAGAATCAGGTGTCCGGCACCACTTCCTGAAGGCTCGCCTGGTCTCACCATTGCAAAGATGCTCGACCGGGCGCTCAGCAAAATCTCTTCAGAGAAGGACGAAGGAAAGGGCAGTGAAGCCGAACTTCACGCGCTACGCATCCAGACCGGGAAAATCGCCAACCCTCCTATGGAGGATAGTCGGGAAGGGAAGGTCAAAGCCTCTTCCCCACGCGGGAAGAAAAGGGCCTCCTCCGAAGATTTGGAGGCGGAGATGCCCAAGCAAGGGAAGAAAACATCACCAAGGGGCTCTGTCGCGACGGGCACCCTCACCATGCCATGCCCGCCAACGGGCCAGCCCTCCAACGAGCCGTAAGTGATTCATTAATTTGAAGGTGAGAAGTTACTCCGAGATCCATAACCAGGACTTCACTTTTTTGTAGTCCGGCGAGAAGCTCTTCTCAGCAGAGCTCGTCTTCGGGGGACCTTCGCCCGGAGATGATGGAGAGTGAAACCCCACCCAACTCTTCGCCTCATGAGGCAGGCGAGATGGAGGTGTCCTTACGGAGGAGTCCGGACATGCCGAAGCCGGAGGCTAGTATGTCAGCCGCCCTGAGCTCGGAGTGTTTAGCTCCCACGGGGGGCGATGAGAAGGGTCCGACGCAGTTCAGTGTCCGGCCGGACGTACTGACGGGCCGTCTGGAGCGAGCCGCGCTCTCGGAGGAGCACCGCTCTTTAATGAGCACAGTGCTCATGAAGATTTCATCCGCTACCAGCGGTTTGAATGAGGCATTTACAAGCCTGCTCAGAGGCTTTGAGGTATGTAGTGAAAAATGCACAACTTTTCGGTTATGAAGCACACGCTAGGTGTGCTCCCTATAGATAATAGCGCGTGAGACTCTGGTTACCTGCCATAGGCGGCAAACGGGGGATCATATACTAATGGCTGCGCCGTACATGTGCGCAGGTATACAAGGTTCCGGCAGCCGACCAGTCTGTTGAAGTTGCCGAGCTAAGGAGGCAGATCGGATCCATCGATGTCGATATCATGCTGGTGAATAAACGGCTTGAGGAGTCCCAGGGTATGTGCTTGGTTTTTATTATAACGTGTAGAAAAATGCCAAAGCGGCACAATATTAATGCAATATGTGTGCACTGTAGATGGTGCTGCTGCCGTGGAGGCCCTGAGGGCGGAACTTGCTCAAGCCAAGGAACAAGCTCGGGCTAGCAATGCGGCTGCCCTAAAGGCAGCTGAAGAGTTGAGAGCCGAACAGGCTGCTCGTCGCCAAAGCAAGGAAAAAATAGCCGAAATGGCTGAAGAGTTAAAAAATGCCGCCGACCGGTACACACTCCTTGAAAAGGAGAATGAGGCTAGTTCGGCTGAGCTGGAAAAGGCACGCAATGCCGCCAAGGAGATGCGGACCAAGATCCGGAGTATGCGGGAGGAGCTCCAACAGGCTGACAAAATTGTGGCTGGGGGCTCGTACTTACTGCGGACGAAGTTCCTGGATCCGAAGTATGCTCCCCTGGCGGGTCGCATGAGTCCTGCAGACGCATATGCAGATTTCGCGAATAGCACAGCTGACGCTGTCAAGTTCTTCGCGGGTCAAGGCGATGAAGAAGTGGAGAAGCTTTTCTGGTCGCAGTTCAATGCTCCCACTCGCCCGTTGCCCCTGAATGAGAAGGTGGCTGCTATGGCGGAGCTCCACAGGTTGTCCGGAATTGCAATGCGGTCTATAATAGACCATCTTTGGCCGAAGGGGCCTAAGCCGGACAGCTACTTTGGTTGGTGCAGCAATTCCTTGGAGCTGTATCCCGGATTGACGCCATGAGGAGGTCGACGTGCATAGAGGGTGCGCAGATGACTCTAGCCCACGTTAAATCCTATTGGACAGATATGGAGGCCACTGTAATAGCTAGCCAAGATCCGGCGGGGGGCCAACATCCAGCCGAGCACTACTTGGCGCAAGTCACAGAAGGTGCCCGCCTGATAGAGGCGCAGTGCTCGAAGAGTGTTTTATTCGAGTGATAAGTCGAATCATTGTAGAAAACAATGTTTAGTATAATTATGAGGCTATGTTTATACTTTTGCCCAGAAGTATGATTGTCCTCCCTTTGTGGCTATTCTTATATGTATAAGTAGTCTGAAAGATAGAAGTGGTTGGCTTCAGCCCCCTCGCAGACAAAGCGGGGGTGTTGGCGAAAAATATGCATAATCACACTTGATCCAACGTCTTGGTCCGTTAAGGAGGTGATCGCACGCCGAACTAGGCAAAAGGACTATATAGCTGTAACACTTTCTCTTAGCCATGGGAGTCTAATGGTGGGGCTACTATGTAGCCCCTGGTACCTCCACGTGCATCCGAATATGGGCGCGTGTGTACATGGCCGGGAAACGGCCCTTTGTTAAGGCGAAGGAATCTTTAGGGATTCCGGTGAGTCTTCGATGGTTGAACAGTCTCTCGATGTATCATGACGGTCAGTTTTCGGCTTTCTCTACTGAGGCGCTCGTCCGGAATAACCAGGGCACAATCGCAGTAGTTCTCCTTTGGCCTGCCTTAGCCGGATGATAGCGGAACGTAAGGCGGCAAACCCAGGAGCCGGGCAAACCCAACATTTTGACCAAACACATGATTCGGAGTTGATGCATATACGACCAAACTCGTGACGCCCAACACTCCCGAGGGTATTCGGTCTTTTGTAAAAGAAGATAGGTTGACAAGAGCCTATTTTGAGCCCTTTATTTCCAGGTACGCGCAATTTAGTCTGTCGTGGCCAAATGCCAAAAACGGCAGTATCCTCTGTGGGTATAGGACCCATGGGATGGTTAAACAACAAGAGGCAGTAGAAAAGGTTTACACAGGGGCTTAATCTAAAAAGAAACATGTTACACGGGGCCCTGCTGCACGTCTGCGCCTTTGTCTCCATTGTGCCGTATCCTGGAAGGGTATCGCGTGAATGTTGTCTGTAAAAAAGAAAAACTCGTAGGAGGGTGCAATGTAAGTATGCGATCAATGATAAGAGTATAAGCTGTTGGCCTATCAATAAGGTCGAGCCAAGCGTGGGGCTGTAGTAAGTATAGACAGCCCCTGTTTTCCCTTATGGGATTATATATACAGTGCCATGTTTGAATTTATCCGGGCTACCAGACTCGTCTAACCATGTCTGTGGTCGTGATGACCAATCATGTTTTCTAAAACTGGAGGCCGCTTATAGTCCGGCCACCAGGACCGTCGTATATTCCTCTGCGCGTGAAGGGCGCTTTATGATTCCGCTAACGGTGATGATGCCACGGGGACCGGGCGTCTTGAGTGTAAGGTGTCCATAGTGCGGCAATGCGTTGAAGCGGGTGAAGGCCGTTCTTTCCTAGCATTGCATGATAGCTGCTTTGGAAGGGTGCGATAGTGAAGAGCAGCTCTTCGGCCTGGAGTTGCCTGGGAAGCCAAATGTTACTTCCAGCATGACAGAGCCCCTGGCGTAGGCTGCAACGCTGGGTATCACCCCTTCAAAGGTGGTGTTGATTTGTTTAATTCTGGATGGGTCTATCCCCATTTTGCGGACAGTGTCCTCATATATTAAATTGAGACCACTACCGCCGTCCATGAGGACACGGGTGAGACGGTATCCGTCGATTATTGGGTCAAGCACCAAGGCCTGTGATCCTCCGCGCCGAATACTAGTTCGGTCGTCCATGTGATCGAAAGTGATCGGACGAGACATCCAGTAGTGAGACGTAGGTACGACGGGATCTACATCGTGCGCTTTTATGGTCCCGTGTTTATGCCCTCTCGTGGATGTGCGAGTCGCGTTGATCATGTTTACTGTTTTAACCTCTGGTGGGAATTTTTGTACCCCCGTGTTCGGCTGGTGAGGTTCGTCCTCATCTTTGCTTGGTGTGCCCCTCCCCTTGTGTTCGGCATTTAATTTGCCAGCCTGCTAGAAGACCCAGCACTCTCTATGGGTGTGGTTCGCGGGTTTCTCCGGGGTGCCATGAATTTGGCATAGTCTATCCAGGACTCTGTTCAGACCGGACGGTCCATCTTTGCTGCCTTTGAATGGCTTCTTTTGCTGATCAGGTCGAGAGCCCCTGAATCCGGCGTTGATCGTAGTGTTGTCCAGGCTCTCTTCCTTGTTTTGGCGCTTGTTTTTATTACGTCGTGGCTTCCCGTTGCCATCCCTTAGTTCGGATGTGCTGGGGTCGCTGGTGCCTTTACGGGCCAACCAGCTATCCTCACCCACGCAAAAGCGGGTCATAAGGCTTGTTAAGCCTGCCATTGTCCTTGGCTTTTCTTGGGCGAGGTGTCGGGCGAGCCATTCGTCACGGATGTTGTGTTTGAAAGCGGCTAAGGCTTCGGTGTTCGGACAGTCGACGATTTTATTCTTCTTAGTGAGGAATCTGTTCCAGAGCTTGCGGGCGGACTCTCCAGGCTATTTAATTATGTGACTTAGATCATCTGCATCCGGAGGCCGGACATAAGTCCCTTGAAAATTGGCCCTGAAAGCGTCTTCGAGTTCCTCCCAACTCCCAATTGAGTTTTCGGGGAGGCTTTTCAACCAGTGTCGAGCTGGTCCCTTCAATTTGAGGGGAAGGTATTTAATGGCGTGGAGGTCATCCCCGCGAGCCATGTGAATATGCAGGATAAAATCCTCGATCCAGACCCCTCGGTCTGTCGTGCCGTCGTATGCTTCTATGTTCACAGGTTTAAAGCCTTGTGGGAATTCATGGTCCAGTACTTCTTTGGTGAAGCACAGGGGGTGAGCAGCCCCTCTGTATCTGGACATATTATGGCATGTAGTCGGCTGTTGTTTTGTCCGGGGTTGATTCCGAACTGGTATCTGGATTTTATGAGCGTTTTGGTGACCATAGTCATGCGCTGGGGTGTGTCTTCTAGATTCATATATGGACCTGGCTTCACCGGTCTTTTTATCCGGATACTCGCATGGATCGTGCACAGTGTCCGCGGCCGCTCTGTTACGGTCGTGAGGTGGTACGTATGGTTTCTTGGTCGAATTTTCTTTTGGTGGAACGGCCGCGTCGTCGAATTCTGGCAGTAGCTTGCGCTTCGGATAGCTTTTCATATGGCCGTTATCGCCATATCTTTCATCCGTGTCTAGCACCTTATTCCATCTGTGACTTAGCTTTTCCTGTGCGGCCTTGAGTCGTTGCTTCTGCTTTTCTAGACTTCTTGCGGTGGCCATAAGCTTTCTGTGGAGGTTGTCTCGTTCCACTTGTTCGTCCGGGATGATGAATGCATCATCGTCCGGACTGTCTTCCTGTTCTGGGGCGGCATTATGAGCTCGTCCCTCCGGATTGTTGTGATCGGGTATTTGCTCCGAACTTGATTTGGCGTGACCTGGCTCGTCCTGCTCCATCGCTGGGTCCATGTGGTCATTATTGCTTTTGGAGTTTGCGGGTATATCAACCCTTCTTGCGCTCTTGTCGCTATTTTTGCCATTGCTGGACTTTAAGCGGCGTCTACGCCACTTCTTTGGCTTTTGCCTGGGTGTTTTATCATCCGGGCTGCCATCTTTATTGGGCATATCTACCATGTATATGTCGTGTCACAAGGTAGTGGTCCCACGCTCTAGGGATTCTGGAGCCTCTCCTGCATCATCGTCCATACCGTCGATGTCTTCGGAGTCGAGCACGTCAGCTAATTCTTCGATCGTGGCAATGAAGTGGGCGGTGGGTGGGCGCCGAATTCCTTTGTCGCCTGCTTCCCGCTCGGGCCGGACATAGTTCGGCCAAGAGCCTCCTGACAAAGAGAGAGACTTCAATGAGTTTAGCATATCGCCAAAGGGAGAGTGCTGAAAGATGTCCGCGGCGGTAAATTCCATTACCGGAGCCCGACCTGGCCCGGCTGGCTCGAGAGTGAGCGGACCAAGGCCAACGGCCGGATATGGGTCCGGGGGTCCGGGGTTACCGGCCTCCACAGAGGTGGGACCCGTGTTCGGCTCCACCGCTGATAAGTGTGTTGCCTGCGGGGCGGGGTCCAGCCCTCCGTCCATAGGCACTGCAGCCTGTCCTGGATTTAGATCCAAGGCTGCTTCGGGGATAATGTCCTAGGCATTGTCCGACAGCAGGTCTAGGCCGTGCTCATCGTGGCTGTCCGGCACTCCTGGCGCAGGCTCGAATCCGTCAAAGATTAGGTCTCCGCGGATATCTGCCATGTAGTCCAAGTTTCCAAACCTGATCTGGTGGCCAGGCGCGAGGCTGTCAATCTGCTCCAACTGGCCAAGTGAATTGGTCCGCAGTGCGAAGCCGCCGAACACAAAGATCTGTCCGGGGAGAAAAGTCTCACCCTGGACCGTGTTGTTGACGATTGAAGATGCCATCAGGCCTTGAAGCGACGACACAGAGGAACTCTCAATGAAAGCACCAATGTCGGTGTCAAAACCGGCGGATCTTGGGTAAGGGGTCTCGATTTGTGCGTCTTAGGCTGATGGTAACAAGAAGCAAGGGACACATGTTTACCCAGGTTCGGGCCCTCTCGATGGAGGTAAAACCCTACTTCCTGCTTGATTAATATTGAAGATATGTGGAATACAAGAGTAGATCTACCACGAGATTGTAGAGGCTAAACCCTAAGAGCTAGCCTATGAAGGTATGATTGTAATTGTGATCGGCCTTCTAAGGACCATCCTCTCCGATTTATATAGACACCGGAGAGCTAGGGTTTACATGGAGTCGGTTACAAGGAAGGAAACATAATATTCGGATTGCTAAGCTTGTCTTCCACGCAAAGGAGAGTCCCATCCAGACAGGAGCCGAAGTCTTGAGTCTTGTATCTTGACGCTTCTATAGTCCGTACGATGTATATAGTCTGGCTGTCCAGATACCCCCTTATCCAGGACTCCCTCAGGCGCCCCCCACCCTCGTGGGCAGCCCGGGACTCTTCTGGCCCAACTCTTGCACTCCAGCGGCTTCTTTTGGTCCATAAAAATTCATCAAAAATTGGCACGTCAATTGGACTCCGTTTGGTATTCCTTTTCTGTAAAACTAAAAAACAAGGAGAAAACAGAAACTGACACTAGGCTCTAGGTTAATAGGTTAGTCCCAAAAATCATATAAAATAGCATATAAATGCGTATAAAACATCCTAGATGGATAATATAATAGCATGAATACTTCATAAATTATAGATATGTTGGAGACGTATCAGCATCCCCAAGATTAATTCCCGCTCGTCCTCGAGTAGGTAAATGATAAAAGAAATAATTTATGAAGTGTGAATTCTAGCAGGTGCACAAGTTTGATCAATAATAATTTCAATCACCTCTTCTAGCATCATTATATGTCATAACAGTAGCTCATCTCATAAAACTTTTTATGATCAAGTAACAAGCTATTCACATGTTAAAGTATAGATCATAAACTTTCTTGAAAACTAACAAACAGTGCTCTTAGTCATCAAACAATTGCAATTCATCTTATTTTCAGGAAGGGTCTATGTAAGAGCTTTGATTTAGCAAATCCCACATATTCAACTATCATATAGTCTTTCACAATTGCTCACACTCATGTGATATTTATGGGTTCAAAGTTTTAATCGGACACAGAGAAAGATAGGGGCTTATAGTTTTGCCTCCCAACCTTTTACCTCAAGGGTAATGTCAACAATAAAACTTTATGAAAACCTACATCCAAGTGGATATATATATATATATATATCTCTGGATCGCTCCAACACAAAGTGATTTCCAAAGGAAAAAGTGTAAAAAGGAAAGGTAATGATCACCATGACTCTTGTATAAGGGTAGAAGATAAAAGTAAAAGATAGGCCCTTCGCAGAGGGAAGCAAAGGTTGTCATGCGATTTTAAGGTTGGGTGCACAAAATCTTAATGCAAAAGAACATCACTTTATATTGCCTCTTGTGATAGAGACCTTTATTATGCAGTCCGCCGCTTTTATTTCTTCCCTATCACAAGTTCGTATAAAGCTTATTTTCTTCGCACTAATAGATCATACATATTTAGAGAGCAATTTTTATTGCATGCACCGATGACAACTTACTTGATGGATTTTACTCAATACATAGGTAGGTATGGTGGACTCTCATGGCAAAACTAGTTTAAGGGATGTTTGGAAGCACAAGTATTATTTCTACTTGGTGCAAAGAATTTGTCTAGCATGAGAGGGAAAGGCAAGCTCAACATGTTGGATGATCCAAGACAATATACTTTATTTCGGATATAAGAAAACATAACCCATTACATTATCTTCCTTGTCCAACATCAACCTTTTAGAATGTCATATATTAATGAGTGCTCACAATTACAAAAGATATCCATGATAGTGTATTTATATGTGAAATCTCTCTTCCTTCAATATTCTTTCATGAATTGTTCAAGTGACCAATTCTGCATTTGCTAACTTTCAATAAGTTTACTACCTATAATTATTACATGTGAAGTCATTACTCCCCATGGTATAAGCATATGAAACATATATAAATTCAGATTTATGATATTTAATTCATTCAACCATTTACTCATAGGATATAGGTGAAGCATGTGAGCAAATGACAAACTACTCCAAAAGATATAAGTGAAGAACACTGAGTAGTAAAATAATTAACTAGCCATGGGAGGATTCTTTTTTTATTCAAGATTTCAGATCCAATGATTTTATTCAAACAGAAAGTGAAATTGAAAATAGGCTCCAAACAAAACACATATCATGTGACGAATAAAAATATAGCTCCGAGTAAAGTTAGCTCCGAGTAAAAATATAGTTTTGAAGACGAAAGAGGGGATGCCTTCCGGGGCATCCCCAAGCTTAGGAGCTTGAGTCTTCCTTGAATATTACCTTGGGGTGCCTCGGGCATCCCCAAGCTTAGGGTCTTTCCACTCCTTATTCTCCTCATATCGATATCTCACCCAAAGCTTGAAACTTCAATCACACAAAACTTAATGGAACTTCATGAGATAGTTAGTATGATAAAGAGCAAACCATTCACTTTGGTACTGTCAAAGACAAGGTTCATAATTGTTCTCACACAATTCCTACTGTACCATATCATTTCTACAATTTATATCGATAAATATAAGCCATAGAAACTAGAAAACAAGCAAACTATGCATTGAAAACAGAATCTGTCAGAAACAGAACAGTCTGTAATGATCTGAACAACAACCATACTTCTGCTACTCCAAAAATTATGAAATTAATTGGTGTATGTGAGGAATTTGTCTATAATCTTATGCAAAAATAATCAACTCAAAAGCACTCTTCTATAAAAAAATGGCAGCTAATCCCATGAGCGCAAAGTTTTTGTTTTTTACAGCAAGATCACATTAACTTTCACCCAAGTCTTCCCAAAGGTCTTACTTGGAACTTTATTGAAACAAAAGCTATAAAACATGATTACTAAAGTAGCTTAATCATGTAAGCACACAAAGACAGCAAGGTTAGATATTGGGTTGTCTCCCAACAAGCGCTTTTCTTTAATGTCTTTTAGCTAGGCATGATGATTTCAATGATGCTCACATAAAAGAAAAGAATTGAAACATAGAGAGAGCATCATGAAGAATATGACTAGAACATTTAAATCTAACCCAATTCCTATGCCTAGGTATTTTGTGAGCACATAATTTATAGGCACAAGAATCAACTAGCATAGGAAGGCAAAACAAGTATAACTTCAAAACTTCAAGCACATAGAGAGGAAACCTGGTATTATTGCAACTACTACAAGCATAAATTACTCCCTCATAATAATTTTCAGTAGCATCATGAATGAATTAAACAATATAACCATCACATAAAGCATTATTTTCATGATCTACAAGCATATAAATTTTTCTACTCTCCACATAAGCAAAATTCTTCTCATTCGGAATAGTGGGATTACTAATTCCTAAAGTTGACACTCTTCCAAACCCACTTTAGATGATAGTATTATTCATACTTAAAAGATATAAGTGAAGCACATGAAGTATTCTATAAATCAATGAAGGGCTAACTCATACTAGCATGTTTCTTAAAGAAAAAAACAAAAACACAAAGGACATAAATCATTTGAACAAAACAAAAACTGAGGTATACCGATATTTGTTGAAGAAGAAAGATGGGATGCCAACCGGGGCATCCCCAAGCTTAGATGCTTGAGTATCCTTTAAAATATTTACTTGGGGTGCCTTGGGAATCCCCAAGCTTGAACTCTTGCCTCTCTTTATTCTTCTCATATTGATAGCTCCTCGATCTTCGAACACTTCATCCACACAAAAATTTAACAAAAACTTTGTGAGATCTGTTAGTGTAATAAAGCAAACTACCACTTTAAGGTACTATGATGAACTCATTATTTATTTATATTGGTGTTAAACCTACCATACTCCAACTTCTCTATGGTTCATACCCCCCGATACTAGCCATAGATTCATCAAAATAAGCAAACAGCACGCGAAAAACAGAATCTGTCAAAAATAGGACAGTTTGTAGTAATCTGGAAGTTTAGTAAACTTCTGTAACTCCAACAATTATGAAAGAAATATGAAAATTTGAAAAATTTGTATAGAAGTAATGTGCAAAAAGTTTCAGACCCATTTGACCTTCCAGTAAAAAAAATGTAAAATCACGTGCTACAACCAAAGTTTCTGTTTTTGTTCTGCACGTAGTAAACAAGGAATCTAATCATCCTAAAACCAAAGATTGGCATGTTATTTTTTATAATATAATGGATATATACAAGGGGATAATTATTTACAGAGAAACCTCCATGAAAAATTCTACATTGTTTCCATGAGCATGAAACAAGTGCTCAAGGTCGACCCTCACTTCTTCAATGCATAACTTTCCAATCACTTCTCTTTTTGAAAAACTTTTTAGGCATGAGGGGCAAGTAAAAAAATTGTATTTTCATTCTTTAAATTTTTTTTGTATGTTTCACCCACAACTAAAAAGAAACAAAAAGGAAAAACAAAATCTACTTAGTGAAGAAAGCAAACAAGCACAGACGAGAATATCAACCTCACGCTATTGCTCCCCGGCAACGGCACCAGAAAAGAGCTTGATAATCTCCAAGTGCAGGAAATCATCGTAGCAATTTCCAAAGGTGGAAGTGATAAGTATGGAGTGTCGAACCCACAAGGAGCTAAAGGTAAGATCAATATTCTCTCAAGTCCTATTTGCCACTGATACGACTCTACGTACACCGAACGTTTGCTTCCAACTAGGTACGAGAAATAAAACTACGTTGTGGGTATGAAGAGGATAACTTTGCATGATATCGGAGAGCTAAAATATAAAAGTAGGTGCTGTTATCATAAAGTTAGAATATATTACTAAATATTATAAATAGCGAGTGTGGAATAATGATGGATTGGTGTACAGAAGTATCCTAGGCAATTGTTCACAAGACCGGTAGTCGTCATTGCAATTTCATATGAGGGAGAGGCATAAGCTAACATACTTTCTCTTCTTGGATCATATGCACTTACGATTGGCACTCTAGCAAGCATCCACAACTACTAAAGATCATTAAGATAAAACCCAACCATAGCATTAAAACATTAAGTCCCCTTTATCCCATACGCCACAACCCCCTTACTCGGGTTTATGCTTCTGTCACTCAAGCAACCCACTATAAGCAAATCATGAATGTATTGCAACGCCCTATAGCAGGAATCCCCCATGCTTGCGCGACACGCAGGGCACAATAGGACAACACCAAAATAAAATATACAACTCATACCAATCTAGATCATCAATAAACCCAAAGACAAAAGATATCTACTCAAAACATCATAGGATGGCAACACATCATTGGATCATAATATGTGGAATAAAGCACCATGTTCAAGTAGGGGTTACAGCGGGGTGTGGGAGAGTGGACCACGTAAAAGAGATGAGGATGGTGATGATGATGGTGATGTTGATGAAGACGATCACCGCGGCAATGATTCCCCTCCCGATGGGCACTCCGGCGCCACTCAGAGAGAGGAGGAGAAGTTCTCTCCCTTGTGCTTCCTCCTCCATGGCCTCCCCCCCTAGATGGGGAGAGGTTCTCCCTCTGGTCCTTGGCCTTCATGGCGATGATGGCCTCTCCGGGATCCTCCTCCATGGCCTCCGGTGATGATGGTTGTCACATCCCTAGCTTCTGGCGATGCACTGGGCTAACTTCATGTGGGCATCATGTTTAAACTTTGAAAGAAACTTGAATTGGGGATTGCCTAAAACCTAGCATTAAAGTAATTCACTAGGTTTAACCCAAAATATTTCCAGCAAATCCAAATGGCTTTCAAAAATGTTCATCATTCTTGGAAAATGCTGGAAATAGTAACCAGAGGTGATGCACATTTTTCCATGACATATTTGGGCTCTGGATTAAATCATACTCTATTTGCATTTGGGCATTTAAATGCTATTAAATATTTCAAATGCTCAAATAATCATAAACTAAAATGTTTGTTGTTGGATATTTTCCAAAAGTGGGCCTAAACAAGTTTCATGATTTTTGGAAGTGCTTAAGTATTTTTAGAAAAGCCAAACAGTTATAGAAGAATTGGAAAATAGAAATAAAAAGAAAGGACAGAAAACCCACCTGACTTACCTGTGCAGCCCACCAGAGACAGCCCAACAGCGGTCCAGCCCACCAGGCCACCCTCTCTTGTCGTCTTCCTCCCCTCGCCCTGAAGCAGCTCGGTGGCGAGCGCTGGCGATGCCGTGGCCTCCTCCCTGCCTGCCTCACGCCCTCGAGGCCCTTCCAGCGCCACGGAGACGGCCACGGACCCCCCCCCCTCACTCTCTGGTCCTCTCTCCCCCTTGCTCCCTCACTCTCCCTCATGGCCGAAGCCGCCATGGCCACACCTTCAAGAACCACCGCGGTCAGCCACTCCCTCGCTCCATCTCCGTGCCCCCGAGCTCCGCCACGACTCCGTGGAGCTACACACCCGACGCACGCGACTGCAGGAGCCCTGCAACACCGTCCCCGTCGTCCTCATTGCCGCCTCTATCCGGTGATCGCCGTCGTTCGACTCATGCCGTCCAGGGCTTCCCCGGCCTCGACCTCGACTCTGTTCGACCCTGCTATGAGCCCCTGTTGTTTCCCCCTTGTTTCCCCTCTCCAATTCTCCCTCTGGCCATGTTTTTTGCCGGAGCCGAGACCTCCCGCCCGCCGGCCATGTTGCTGTCGTGGCTATAGACGCCGTAGCTTGCGCCTGGGCGCATCATCATGCTCGGGCTGCTCCTAGGAGATGACCCCGACCACCAGCTGGTCCTGTCGTGCACAAAAACACTGTTCCCGAGCATGGCCGAACTCCGGCGGCCGCAAAAGAGCTCGCCGCTGTCAGCTCCGGCCACCCCAGCTACTGCCGCTTGTTGCTTTAGATGCGTCTCACTCCCAGGAACCCATAGGAGCAAACCGCGCATCGAATGGTGCTCCGTAGCGAGCGAACGGTGCACCTCCGCCATCGGCTGTGGTCGTTGCCGGCAAAACTCCGGCGTGCTGACGTGGTGCCGTCATTAGGGGCTAATGACCCTGCTAATTGACCCTCTCTCAAATTGACAGCTCGGTCCCACTGCCTAACTAAACACCATTTATTTTCTGTTAAGATCTAACTAACCCTAGTGGGCCCACGCGTTTAACCAAGCTGACGTGGCTGTTGACTGGGTCCACATGTTAGCGACACTAATCAGCCCCAGTCACTGACCAGTGGACCCCACTGGTCAGGTTTGACCTGAACCCACCCTGTTGACCTGCTGACGTCAGAGTGATATCATTCTGACGCAGTAAATCCTTTTCTGGAATTAGTTAATTATATTTAATCAGAAAATTCAAAAAAAGGCTTAAACTTCTAAAAATCATATAAATTCAACCGTAACTCCAAATGAAATAAGTTATATATGAAAAATGATCAGAAAAATCCAATCTATCCATCTGCATAGGTTTCATGCATGTTTAAGCAACTTAAACATGCTGTTTATATCAAAACATGATAATGCACTTTATTAAGTCATAGTTTCAATTTGAACTTGAACCCTGGGTTCAAACTAACTCAAACCCATCTGATTATAGTTGCATTAGCCCAACACACTCATTTTGCCATGTCATGATCATGCATCATATTGTGCATTGCATTGATTGTGTTTCCTTCTGTGTTGCCGGTATTTGTCCCCTCTTGATAGACGTGATACCGACGATGAGATCGATGACACCGATGAAGAGCTATACTATCTTCAGAAGTGCCAGGCAAGCAAAACCCCCTTGTTTATTCTGATAGAATCCCAGTCTCTCGCTCCTGCTCTCTTTTACTGCATTAGGACAACAACGACTCATCTGTTACTTGCTGAGGTAGTTGAGCCCCTTTATCCTCTGCATGACCTGTCATTGCCACAGTAAATAGATGAAACCCACTAGCATGAGTAGGATTTATTTGAGCCCTGATGTGCCTACTCATTCATGCTTGTTTGTCATGCCTGCTACTGCTTAGAGTTGAGTCAGGTCTGATTCATCGGGGATGAATTGGAATGGTGATGAACATGTCCTACTGTGTGTGAGCTAAGTGTGTGAACATGATTTGGTAAAGGTAGCGGTGAGAGGCCATGTAGGAGTACATGGTGGGTTGTCTCATTGAAACCACCCTCAGGAACTGAGTTCTCTGTTTGTGATCCATGAACAGTTACTACCACACATTGGGTTCCGGTAACTCGACCCCTCTTGGCTTCTTGACCACCCTTGTCGTCTGTCCAGGAGTTGCAAGGAGTTTCTGGTGTTTGTAGTATGCTGGAGGCCGTGGACAGCGCTGACCTGAGGGGTGGGCTGTGATGCGGTAGGCATGTGGCCGGGTATGTCGGGCGCCTGTTTGGTGTCGCGGAACCCTATACACATCGTTCGGGGCCATATGTGGAAACCTCGGCCGGACTCCCTGCAGATGGAACCTGAATAGGCGATAAACCTGGACTAGAGACTTTAGTGTTTAGGTAGGCCGTGGCCGACACCCTCGCTGGGCTTCTGCTTGAAGGTTGCCGAGTACATGTCGTGTAAACGGCGGTAAGTGGTGAGAGCGTGTGTGAAGAAGTAAACCCCTGCAGGGTTAACATATTCTATTCGAATAGCCGTGTCTGTGGTAAAGGACTTCTGGATTGCCTGTACAGTTCATAGACAAGTGAAAGTGGATACTCTAAAATGCGCAAGATAAGTGTGAGTGCTATGGATGGCGTTCTCGTAGGGAGACAGGAGCGGATCCATAGTGGTGTATTGATATGGTGAATATGTGGACTCGTGTGTGCCACCTCAAAGAGTCGCTTGCAGTCGTAGTTCAGGATAGCCACCGAGTCAAAGCTGGCTTGCTGCAGTTAAACCCCCACCACCCCCTTTCTTCAAAATGATGCATATGTAGTTAGTTCTGATGTAAGTCTTGTTGGGTACATTTGTACTCACGTTTGCCCATTTTATGTTTTTGCAGAGAGACTTCAGTCTCACTAGTAATTCCGCATGGACTTTGACGTTTAGCTTGTTACTGTCAAGACCGGTTTTCCAATAATATATTTATTGAAAAATCGACCATTTTATCAGACCAGTATAGGAAGATCTTCCTTACTAGTAGACAAATCCATGATACAGAAATCCAGCAGTACTAAATATTACACAAGGTTGAGCTGAGGCTGCTCAACAATTACAAGCACGCCGATATTATACATAAAGGTGGATATGACACAAGGAGTATGGTGGCATAACTACTGACTTGTAATAAAAGTGGTGGTGGATATGTCACAGTGACGTGGGTGACATGACTCCTAAATCTTACAGCTCATCGAGCACCGGAGTGAGGCTTGATGATTTTATTTGGGTAGTGGAAGCATATATGATACACGTGATGAATTCCAGGATCGTAGGGACTGACTGGGACTCCTCTAGGCATCGGACTCGCTATCATACTCTTCATCCATAAGATCGCCTTCGTCAACATCTGGCCAAATCAACAAGCCAGGTGAGTACTTTGAATGTACTCGCAAGACAGTTTGGACATAAGATATAACAAATGCAAACATGATGCACATGAGCAGATTAGTAATGCACACTCAGATAATAAATTTGCACGGCATGTTAAATAAAAAGGAAGTCAGGCAGTAGTCCTCCCAAAATCCCAATGAAATAACTGAAGACCGATCGGGTGTCTGAAGGGACGCCTCGAAAGGTAAAAATAAATTAACATGTCGAAGTCGGGCGTCAGGGCGACACCACATAAAGGGCTTATATTGAAATGTAAATGAAAGTGTGCCATAGTCGGACGTCTAAGTGACATCTCGAAAAGGGCTTATAATGAAAGTAAATAACATGGATGCCACAGTCGGACATCTGAGTGACATCACATAAAGGGCTTATATCAAAAGTAATTAACGCGAATGCCAAAATCGGACGTCTGAGCGACATCACATAAATGGCATATATCAAAAGTAAATAACAAGAATGCCACAGTCGGACGTCTGAGCGACATCACATAAAGGGCTTATATCAAAAGTAAATAACAAGAATGCCACAGTCGGACGTCTGACCGACATCACATAAAGGGCTTATATTTCACCATTCAAATTCAAGTAGCTCATGAATTTAAATCATCCCAAGGAAATGCTCAGTACATAATAATAAACGGGTTAGTCCACCCACAGGAATAACATTCAGCCGGGTTTACCACTCATGTTTATTCACCGGAGGTTGTCACTGAGACTAACACTGAGACTGACGATGAGACGGACGTTGAGACTGACACTGATACTGACATTGATATGTTGATCACAGTCCTTGACCATGGACATGGTTTCTCGAATGGTTTTGACTCTGCAGAGTTTGTACCCACAGCCAACGGATTTCCGTAGTCATAAAGGACTAGTTCTGTTTACGGTATTTTAGAAGAAACACATCTAACCAGTACACACCCATTCCACATCCCGCTGCCAGGAATCACCCTAGGCAACATTCAAGAAAAACTCTAAGACGGGGAGGCCACAACCTCGAGTAGCATGGGATCAAATTTATATCGCGCGCTCTAAGGGGTGCCCCCCTCTCGGTGCCAACTGGAAACACCCATGCCCCCTGAACGGATGACGGGCTTTAATCTAGGTCCATGGAACCCTCATCACGGCCCCTCTATTTGGTGTGTACAAGGAAAGAGGTTTTCAACCGACTAGACCGTATTCTTTGCAGAAGACATGTGGCGGCACAGAAAGAAAGGGGACGAACGAAACATGACTTGATCCACGTTAAAACTGGAGTTAAACGGCTGACTTAACACTGACATGTTTCAACAATACCAGCTTGCAACCTATCATGCCACCACATGATCAGGTTATCTCACCATCATATGAACACATAAAATTTCGAAGCTCACTTGTAGCTTCCCTTGCATGCAATACAACATTCTCTAATGCATATATAAACATGCCATGAGAGAACTACTCAAGTAAACACGCAAGACACTCATCATATCAAAGGTTCAAACATGCTTGCCTGGTTCGGAGTAGTCAGAGTCAAGCTCGGTGAAGTTCGCGGCTCCGTCACCTCCTTCGGTATCTACGTTATAAAAGAAATCGGATACTAACGTAAATACCATGCGTGCATAAAACTTGTGCCAAATATTTGTCAAATAAATATGATATAAAAAACTAGATAGAAAAATAAAGATGACAGAAAAAGAATCATAACAAAATCATCTTTTGTTTGAAAGTTATAAGGGTTTTAGTCCAGGGACTAATCTGTGATGAAACAGAAACTTTCCAGGGGCTAGTTTAATAAAAACCAGAAAAACGTTTCGGTTAGAAAACGTACTTCGACCGAAGGCGCTTTCAGAAAACATTTCGAAAAAGAGAAAAAGCTGACGAGGGGGTCCCACCCGTTAGGTTTAAAAACCAAAACAGAGTCCCGCCGGCGCCCGAGGCTTGCGGTGGTCGCCAGTGTCGAACTACGGCGGGGCAGAGGGAGTGGAGGGTACCTACGGACTCACGGAGTTCTCCCGTTTCTGTGGGTGGTGGAGTTGGTCGTCGGCGAGCACCACGTCAATGGCGGCCATCACTCCGGCGGATGATGGTTCGGGCGGTGATGGATCTCGCCAAGGAGGGATGCAAACGTCAAATTGGGACTCGGGTTAGAAGAGTGTGTGCACTAGGAGGCTACTGGCACAGTCTGGGAGGCGGGGGTGCTCTCACCAAAGAGGATCTTGCCGGAGCCCGAAGCGGAACGTGGTGGCCGGAGCCGGGGAAGAAGGCTCTCCCGAGGCCTTCTGATGAGCGTGGCGGGGTTCTGAGGCGAGGAGGGGAAGTGCTGGGTCGAGAACGAGCTCGGGGCCTCCATTTATAGCCAGCCTGAGGCGGTTGCCGAGAACGGGATCACTCCGGCGAGTGATTACGGCGAGGCAGAGGTTGGACGGGGGATTTAGGTGACTGGGCACCTTCGTGTTGGTCCACTGGCACCATTCATCGTCTAAACCTGGTCAGATTTGGCCTGCTCCCGTGGTTTCGACAGAACGGAGCTCACAGGCTCGTCGGCGGCAGAGAGCGCGTTCTGCGCCTCTCAGGCCACGATGACTGTTCTGCAGCATGCACGAGGAAGAGTACAGCCACGCGGAGGCTCCTGGTGGTGTGGCGGTGCTGGACGGCGCCGTATGGCAGGGCTGGTCCGTGTTGGCCCCCACGGGCAGTTCTGCCACCGTGGAAGATGCCGGCGTTGGCGAGACACGTCGCCACCGATGCTCGCGCCTATCCAAACGATCGTGCGGTGCACTGGATAAGAAGGGGGAGCAGTGAGCAAGGCGCCAACGCGTGCACTGGCGAGATTGACGCCATGGTTCTGAAGAAAATGACACTGTTGACTAAACTGAACATTGAACTCTGAATCTTGACAGAAACAGTGTCGGCCACCTGTTCGACGAAATGATTTAGGCACATGGAAAAATTTTCTGGAGCTGGGACTCGGTGAAGTGATCTCTTGATGCATCTAGAGGCTGCCTGATTTATCTCAGATTTTTAGGAAAATAAAAGAAATGAATTTCACCAAAAATGGCAAATCTGGTCCAAACTTGCAGCAAGCACATTTCGAAAAATTTGAACTGTGGACCAGCAGATCTTGATGGATCTAGGTTGAGGGTACTAAGGAGTAACTAGGGTAATTTGCTTGGGCATAGAAACTTAAGGGATCAGGTACTTCCTTTGTAAATCCCAAGAGTCCAAAATAAATTACAGAAAAATGTTTGAGGTTAAAATAAATAGAAATAAAATCTAAAAGAGGTTGAAACTTGCTGGAATTGGATGTTTGACTTGGCCCAAAGTAGGGAGGTGGGTTTTGAAAGCAAACTTTCTACATAGGCCATGGCAAGAGAGAAATCTTTGAGTGGGAAAGAATAAATCCATAATTTATAGGAATTCTTTTTAATAGAAAGAATTGTGAAAACTTTCCAACATTATTTGTGTTGAGCCAACACAAGATGAAAAACCCTCAAGACCGAAAATCAAGGTTGAGAAGAACCTAAAAAAATTGTCATAAAAGAATTTTTTTGAGAAGGAGAGTCTTCTTCAAAAAAAATAACCTCCTTCAAATTAATTAAAGAATTTGATAAAAACCAAATCAAAATTTTTGGAGTGTTACAACACCTACCCCCTTAGGAAAAATCTCGTCCCCGAGATTTCAGCTGATCCTCAAATAGGTGTAGATATTCTGTCCGTAGAAAATCCTCTCTTTCCCATGTTGTTTCATCCCCGGTGTGATTGCTTCACTGAACTTTGAAAAACTTAATTGTTTTCTAACGGGTCCTTCTTTCAGACTCCTCCAATATTTTTATTGTATGTTCCCAGTAGGTGAGGTCTGGTTGCACGTCAATGCTCTCATGAGATACATGCTTTTCTGGGTTGCTTACACATTTCCTCAACTGTGAGATGTGGAACACGTCGTGGACGTCTGACAGTTCTTTGGGTATGTCTAGCTGGTAGGATACTATGCCTCTTCGTGCAATCACAGAGAAGGGTCCAATAAACCATGGTGCTAGCTTTCCTTTAACTTTGAACCATTGCAGGTCCCTCATAGGAGATACTCGTAGATACACGTATTCATCAGGTTCAAAGCTGACTTCACGATGTTTTTGATCGTAATCACTCTTTTGTCGGCTCTGGGCTGTCTTAAGTCGATCCCTGATTAGTCTAACTTTCTCCTCAGCTTCATTGAGTATGTCGGGGCCGAAGATACGATTGTCTCATGTTTTTGACCAATTTAATGGGGTACGGCATCTTCGCCCGTACAAGGCTTCAAAAGGTGCCATTTGCAGACTGGCTTGGTAACTGTTGTTGTATGCGAACTCGGCATATGGCAAGCTTTCTTCCCAACTGGTTCCATAAGTGAGAACACATGCTCTTAGCATGTCCTCTAAAATTTTGTTCACACGTTCAGTTTGTCCTCCAGTCTGGGGGTGGTATGCTGTACTAAATACTAGTTGAGTTCCCAGAGCTTGTTGTAAATGATCCCAAAATCTAGAGACGAATTGAGTGCCTCTGTTGGATATTATAGTCTTTGGAATTCCATGCAGAGAAACTATACGGGAGAGATAAATCTTGGCAAGCTTCTGGGTGGTGTGGGTTGTCTTTACTGGGATGAAATGTGCCACCTTAGTTAATCTACCTGTGATGACCCATATGGCATCATTTCCGCGTCGTGACCGAGGTAGTCTGACAATAAAATCCATTCCAATTTCATCCATTTCCACTCAGGTATCTTGTTTGGCTGTAATAGTCCTGCTGGTTTTTGGTGCTCGACTTTAATGCGCTGACATGAATCACAACATGCAATGAATGTGGCTATATCCCTTTTCATATTGTGCCACCAAATTTTTTCCTGAATGTCCTTGTACATTTTGGTTCCTCCAGGATGGATCGAATATGGAGAGGTGTGGCCTTCGACTAGAATTTGCTGTTTGAGGCCCTCTATATTTGGTACGCAAAGTCTGTCTCTGTACCATAATATCCCCTTATCGTCTATGACGAATTCTGAGGCCTTGCCTGAAGTCACTTTTCTTTTTATGCCTTCGATGCTGGGGTGTCCATGCTGAGCCTCCTTAATCTGTTCCATTAGGGTGGGCAGTATTTCCAAATTTGACACATTGCCCTCAGTGACCATCACCAAGTTGAGTTTGGCGAACTCCTGCTGAAATTCAGGTCGCAAGTTCTGTAGACTGTCGTTGCCCGAGCTGGAGTTTCGACTAAGAGCGTCTGCTACTACATTCGCCTTTCCCGGATGGTAGTGAATGCCAACATCATAATCTTTCACTAATTCCAACCAGCGCCGTTGTCGTAAATTGAGTTCTGGTTGTGTGAATATATATTTGAGGCTTTTATGGTCCGTATATATTTCACAATGATTTCCGAGCAAAAAGTGCCTCCACTCTTTGAGTGCATGAATGACCGCGGCCAAGTCCAAGTCATGAGTAGGATAATTTTCTTCATGCTTTCGTAGTTGCCTGGAAGCGTATGCGAGTACTTTGCCTTCTTGCATTAATACGCATCTGAGGCCCTTCCGAGATGCATCACAATACACTTCAAAACTTTTGTGTATGTCTGGCACAACCAATACTGGTGCTGTTGTTAATTTCCTTTTGAGTTCTTGGAAATTTTTCTCTCATGCTTCAGTCCATAAAAATTTCTTATCCTTCTTGAGTAACTGTGTCATTGGTTTTGCTATGGTGGAGAACCCCTCAATAAACCTTCAGTAATATCCAGCCATTCCTAGGAAACTTCGTACTTCTGTTACGTTGACTAGTGGTTTCCAGCCAAGTACGGCCTTGACTTTTTCTAGGTCCACGGCAACACCTTCTTGGGTCAATACGTGGCCTAGAAAACCAACCTGTCTTAACCAAAATTCACATTTGCTGAATTTGGCATATAATTGATGTTTCCTTAATTCTCCAAGTACAATTCTGAGATGCTCAGCATGTTCTTCTGGTTTCTTGGAGTATACCAGAATATCATCAATGAACACCACAACAAATTTGTCCATAAATTTCATAAACACTTTGTTCATGAGGTGGACAAAATATGCGGGGGCGTTTCTCAGTCCAAACGGCATTACTGTAAATTCATATAGTCCGTATCTGGAGGTGAATGCCGTCTTAGGGATATCTTATGTCCGTACTTTTAATTGATGATACCCCGACCTTAAATCAATTTTTGAGAAAACCTTGGCTTGCGCAAGCTGGTCAAATAAATCATTTATCCGTGTCATCGGATATTTGTTTTTGATGGTGACCATGTTGAGTGCTCGATAGTCTATACATAAACTCAATGTCCCATCCTTTTTCTTGGCAAATAATACTGGTGAACCCCAAGGTGAGGAGCTGGCTCGTATAAACCCTTTGTCCAGTAATTCTTTTATTTGCTTCTTTAATTCTACCAACTCGGAGGGTGCCATTATATAGGGTTTCTTGTAAATGGGGGTGGTTCCAGGTGCTAGTTCAATGATGAACTCTATTTCCCGGTCTGGTGGCATGCGTGGTAGTTCTTCGGGAAATACGTCGAGAAACTCACACACCATTGGAACTTTTCTTAACTCTGAAACGTCCACCTTGTTCAACCTTGGTTGCCGTGACATTGGTCTTTATTGAGTTGCAATTTTTATCGTCTTCCCGTGATGATGGGTAAGAATTACAGTCCGATTGAAGCAGTCGATAAATCCCTTGTTGGTGGTTAACCAGTCCATTCCTAGGATAACATCCAGTCCCTTATTTTCCAATACAATGAGGTTTGCCTGAAACTTTAGTCCCTCAAACTCAATAACCACACCTTGGCAGTAACTCTGAGTGATTTGCTTAATCCCGGGGACTTGATGATCATGGATTTTTTCAAGGGAAGCATCGAAAAATCATGTTGCAAAGCAAATTTCTTTGAAATGAACGAGTGAGAAGCTCCAGAATCAAACAAAACCGTGGCAGGTATTGTGTCGACAGGGAACATACCCAGTACGATATCCGGGGCATTCTGTGCTTCCTCCTTGGTCACATGGTTCAAGTGACCCTTCTTGTGATTGTTATTGGGATTGAAGTTGTTACGCTTGGGGGCTAAATTATTTCCACTGTTGTTCGGCTTGGGGGCCGAGTTTCTTGGCTTTGGGCACTGTTTGGCATAGTGTCCTTCCTCTCCACAAGCGTAGCAAGTAACACCTGGGCGATATGTAAAATCCTTGTCCCTTGCATGGAAATTTTTGTTTGAGCGTGGAACATTTGTCATGGATTTGTTTGCTCCACTTTTCTGAAAATCAGTCTTGTTCCGGTTGTTGCGAGTATGAGTAGTCTTGCGCTTGCGAAAATCCTCCACGCTGCGGCGCTCATTTTCCAATGTAATGGCTTTGTCCACAAGTGTTTTGAAATCCGGAAAGGTGTGTACGACCAGCTGGCATTTAAGTGCTGGTGCCAGACCGTCCAGAAATTTTTCCATCTTTTTATTTTCAGTCATGTGCTCTTCATTGGCATAACGAGATAGTTGAGTGAACTGACTATTGTACTCAGTCACTGTCATGCTTCTCTACTTGAGTTCATCAAATTCCCTTCTCTTGATCTTCATGATGCTTCTAGGAATGTGCGCCCCATGAAAACCTTCTTTAAATTCTTCCCAGGTGATGTTATTTTCATTGGGGTGCATGTGTAGGAAATTTTCCCACCATGATGCAGCTGCTCCTGTGAGGTAGTGAGGTGCATAAAGTACCTTCTCATGGTCCGAACATTGTGCAATAAATAACTTCCTTTCAATATCTCGAAGCCAATCATTGGCCTCCAGAGGTCTATCAGTGTGAGAGAACGTTGGGGGACGTGTCTTTTGTAGTTCAGACAATTTTGAATGCTATTGATATGGCCCACGGTGATTTCCCATATTGATAACATGGTGAAAGTGCAACTATCCCTAGGTAGTTTTGGTAATTCATAACAACATATAGCTCATTGAGCTAATGCTATTCCAAGACTATTACTTCAGGAAAGCTCAATGAATGGCATGGCATGGATGATGAAAGTGGATCCCTCAAAATATCAAGGACAAAGGATTGGCATAAGCTCAAAAGCTCAAGACTCTACATTTTATATTTCAGTGATCCAAGATCACATTGAGTCTATAGGAAAAGCCAATACTATCAAGGAGGGATGAGGTGTTGCTTAATGAGCCTCTTGCTTCATGTGCTTAGTGATATGCTCCAAAACCCTCATCTACTTTCTCACATCCACATATGACCTAAACCTAAAGCCAAAATTGGTCACACCGATTCTTTCTATCCGGCGCCACCGAGTTCAGATGTCCTAGCCACTACCACAAGCCCTAGGCAAATCGGTCTCACCGATAGGGATCTCGGTCTCACCGAGATGGGATTGTAATCTCTCTGTTTCCCTTCGTAACGTTTCGGTCGAACCGAAGTGACTGATCGGTCCCACCGAGATTTCAATGTAAACTCTCTGTTTCCCTTTTGTAACATTTCGGTCTCACCGAAAAGAGCAAATCGGTCCCACCGAGTTTACCTGACCAACTCTCTGGTTAGCTAATTACCAAAATCGGTCTCACCGAGTTTGTGTAATCTGTCTCACCGAGATTACGTTATGCCCTAACCCTAACCATATCGGTCCTACCGAGTTGCATTTCGGTCCCACTGAAAATCCTAACAGTCACTAGGTTTACCAAATCGGTCTGACCGAGTTTGTTGATTCGGTCCCACCGAGATTGGTAAATTGTGTGTAACGGTTAGATTTTGTGTGGAGGCTATATATACCCCTCCACCTCCTCTTCATTCGTGGAGAGAGCCATCAGAACAAACCTACACTTCCAACTTACCAGTTCTGAGAGAGAACCACCTACTCATGTGTTGAAGCCAAGATATTCCATTCCTACCATATGAATCTTGATCTCTAGCTTTCCCCAAGTTGCTTTCCACTCAAATCTTCTTTCCACCAGATCCAAATCCTATGAGAGAGAATTGAGTGTTGGGGAGACTATCATTTGAAGCACAAGAGAAAGGAGTTCATCATCAACGCACCATTTGTTACTTCTTGGAGAGTGGTGTCTCCTAGATTGGCTAGGTGTCACTTGGGAGCCTCCGACAAAGATTGTGGAGTTGAACCAAGGAGTTTCTAAGGGCAAGGAGATCGCCTACTTCGTGAAGATCTACCGCTAGTGAGGCAAGTCCTTCGTGGGCGACGGCCATGGTGGGATAGACAAGGTTGCTTCTTCATGGACCCTTCTTGGGTGGAGCCCTCCGTGGACTCGCGCAAACGTTACCCTTCGTGGGTTGAAGTCTACATCAACGTGGATGTACGATAGCACCACCTATCGGAACCACGCCAAAAACATTCGTGTCTCCAACTGCGTTTGAATCCTCCAAACCCTTCCCTTTACTTTCTTGCAAGTTGCATGCTTTAATTTGCGCTGCCTATATACTCTTTGCATGCTTGCTTGATTTGTGTGACGATTGCTTGACTTGTCCAAAGATTGTTAAAATCTGCCAAACTCTAAAATTGGGAAAAGGTTAAGTTTTTAATTGGTCAAGTAGTCTAATCACCCCCCCCCCTCTAGACATACTTCAAGGTCGTACAAGTGGTATCAGAGCCTTGGTCTCCATTTGCTTTGATTTCCATAGCTTTTGGTGGTCATAGCCTTGGTTTCACAACCTAGGAGAGTATGGCGTCTAGCGAGGGAAATCATCACCGTAGAGGTCCTTACTTTGATGGAACTAATTTTGCTAGTTGGAAGCATAAGATGAAAATGCATATTCTTGGACATAACCCCGCCGTTTGGGCTATTATTTGTATTGGCTTGCAAGGTGAATTCTTTGATGGGAGAGAGCCGAACCGTGAAGCTAATGCGGAAGAATTGAAGATGTTGCAATACAACGCTCAAGCTTGTGATATCATCTTCCACGGATTGTGCCCCGAAGAATTCAAGAAAATCAGCCGTCTTGAGAATGCAAAGGAAATTTGGGACACTTTGATTGATATGCACGAAGGTACCGAATCCGTCAAGGAATCCAAGTTGGATGTGCTCCAAAGTCAGCTTGACAAGTTCAAAATGAAGGATGGTGAAGGTGTCGCTGAAATGTACTCTAGGCTTGCTCTTATCACAAATGAGATTTCCGGCTTTGGGAGTGAAGAGATGACCGACAGATTCATCATCAAGAAGATCCTAAGAGCATTGGATGGAAAATATGATACATGTGCACATTGATTCAAATGATGCCCAATTACAAGAATCTCAAGCCAACGGAAGTCATTGGTAGAATTGTTGCTCATGAGATGTCACTCAAGGATAAGGAGGAACTTCACAACAAGTCAAGTGGTGCTTACAAAGCCTCATGTGAAGCTCCCACATCATTGAGTGAGAAAAAAACCTTCAATGAAGAATTGAGCTTAATGGTGAAGAATTTCAACAAATTCTACAAGAGTAGAAGCAAAGAAAGAAGCTCTAAGTCAAGGTCCTACAATGATAGGAGATCTTCTAGTCGAGAACGCAACTGCTACAATTGTGGGAGACCCGGACACTATTCCAATGAGTGTACGGCACCCTACAAAAGAAGAGAAGATTCTCCAAAAAGAAGAAGTAGAAGAGAAGAATCACCACCAAGAGAGAGAAGGAGTAGAGATGATCGTTATGAACGAAGACCCTCACGGAGAAGCAAAGATTCAGAAAGGAAGGACAAGTCATCAAAGAGCTACACAAAACAAAGACATCAAGCTCATGTTGGTGAACGGGTATCCGGTTCCGACTCTGAACATCACTCCGAGAGAAGCTATCACTCCGACTCCAAACATACTCAAGATGAAAGTGTTGCCGGTCTAGAACTCGTGACAACCAACTCCTATGACATATTTGACTCACCAAATGAAGGAATTGGGAGATGCTTCATGGCCAAAGGTCCAAAGGTAACACATCCCGAGTATGTTGATTTCAATAGTGATGAAGATGACTTGCTAGGTGATGATGATTTACTTATTGACAACTCTAGTGATGAATACTATGATGGAACGTCAATTAATCTTGCTAAACAAGATAAAACGAATGACAATGATAAGGAGAAGATTGAGCTTCTAACTAAAGAACTAAACACTCTTAAGTTAGCTCATGAAACTATCTTCGAAAATCATTGAGAACTTTTAAGGGCTCCTGAGAAGTTACGCTTTGAAAAGCTCAATCTTGAGCAAGCGCATGAGTTCTTAAAGGCAATCAATGATGATCTTCGCAAGAAAAGTTCTTCTTATATTGCCAAGCGTTTACTCTTATCAACTTACATGCCTCAAGTCAAGTCTAGTAACAAGAACAAGAAAGATTCTTTCTCTACTAGTAACAATAACAATGCTAAATCAAATATTGTTGCTTCTAGTAGTTCTCTTGATTCCACTAATGATTCTCTTAGCCAAGTTACACTTGAGCAAGAAAACAGCTTATTGAAAGGAATTATAGAGAAAGGTGTATACAAGAGCCTTGTCGGGAGTAAGCAATTCGAGGAAATTGTACGCAAGCAAGGAAGGCACCGGAAGAATCAAGGTGTTGGTTTTGAACGAAAGTTCAATGCCAATGGAGTTGAGTGGGAAGAAGATCAATACCCCAAGACGAAGTTTGTTCCTCAACAAGAGAAGTATGATCCTACTTCTTTCAAGGGAACACAAGCTCAAGATGATCTTCCACCACAAGACCATAAAGGCAAGGACAAGCTTCAAGAGGAGATTGATGCATTTGAAGAAGCACCTAAGGCCTTGGTCAAATGGGTTCCCAAGACTACATCAAGTTCTACTTCATCAAGTACAACCACAACTCCAAGGATTCCCATCAAGATGATGTGGATCCCGAAGAAGAAGAACTAGAGAGTTCTTGAGGTGACTCCGCCAACATTCTTCAATCATATCATTACAGCAAGAACAAGTGCAATCAACTTCCACATCTTGCACTAGTTCAAGGAGTCACAAACCCTCATGATTGGTAGGCAAGGGACAAGGTAACCAAATGATTTCATGGACATCATTTTGTGTGTGCATCACTCTATGTCTATGGATATTCTTGTTTTGTTCCTTGTGGGACTAACCCATGTAGGTATGTTTAAAGTGCAACTCACTCCAAAAGATTGCTCCAAATGATCTACATCAACTTTGAGCATTCACATCTTCAACACCTACATGAAGTCATCATCGACAAAACCCAAGGTTAGTTCATCCCTCTAAGGGGGGATCTCACATCTAGGGGGAGCTTAACTCTAAAGAATTGAGTGAAAGCAACTCTAATGGTGTGAACACATCAATGCATTATGTAAAAGTGGTAACCCCACTTGAGCTTAAACGGTGAGTATGACCTATGATCAAATGTTCTCATTTGACTCCTAAGTCAATATACTCATATATAGATGACCTAGTCATCACCAATTGTTTGATAGATTCTAGTTTTGGTTGTGCATGCTTTGCCACATATTTCATTTGTCACTTTATTGTGTGAGCATGCTGGTTGCATATTTTACTCATTCGAGGACATCCACTTGTTGTTTTGATTGATTGGTTTCTTTTTCTTTGGCCAAGTGGATGGACAAGAATGCCCAAGAACCTTCTCTAGCTATCTATACTTTTCTCGTCTCAAACTCTATTCATGCTACATCACAAAATTTGATCAAGTCAGATTCGAACCACTCTGTGTGAGGAGCACTTGGAGTCCCCGATTCGTCATAGACTTAAACTTCCAAAACTTCTTTGTGATTCTCGGTCTGACCGATTCCTCCATTACGGTCCCACCGAGATCACTAAGTCGATCTAGGTTTTCAATCTCGGTGCAACTGTATGAACTTTTCGGTCACATCGAGTTGTTGTAACTGTTAACAGTTATGCATCTCGGTGCCACCGAGTTGTTCAACTCGGTCACACCGACAGTGTCGGGCTATATATAGTCACGGGCAAAAATTTGGAAATTCCTACAAACCCCTTCGCCCGTGCGTAGCTCGCTCTGCCTACTAGGTCTACGGATCATCGACTTCGTCGCCGGCCGCCTCCTGCCACTGGTCTCCGCCGCCGTCAACGGATTTCTTCTCCGCCGTTGCCGCCGTAGCGAGTTCACCGCCGAACTAGGGTATGAACTCGATCACAGTGCTTTCCTCATCTGATTCTCAGCACATTGTGTTCATAATGCATCTTGCCACGATTGAAACCCTCCTATCCAGTCAATGTGATCCTTAGAATAGATGTGATTCGAAAATTTAGGGTTAGGTTTCCGCCGAAACCATCTCGGACCCACCGAGTTGAAAAACTCGGTCTCACCGATTTGGCTAACGCCATTGCACTAGTAAGTCTCGGTCTAACCGAGAATTACAAATCGGTGTGACCGATTTTAGAACTTTGTGAAACCCTAGCAGTCTCGGTGCCACCGAACTATGACTCGGTTTGACCGAGATCACTAGTTTAGGTTCCAAAACTGCTTCGGTATCACCGAGTTTGAAAATCGGTAGATCCGAAATGCTTTCTGTGGAAACTAAAAATAAGTTTTTGAATCATTCTTTTGCAAAAATCTATGCATTTTGTGATGCTCATCCACTCTGCCTCATCTATAACTATTCACAGGGTCAGCAGTCAGTGATTTGCAGCATGTCAGACCAAAGTGATAGTCAGAACAAGTCAGCAGAGCAGATTCACATGAGTGAGGGCACTAGTCCCTCAAGTACTTCAGATGAAGGGAGCAGAAGCACTCCAAGCAATTTTCCCAAAGCAGCCACAAGAGCTAGAAGGAATAGAACCTCAGACTCAGATGATGAGGACTATGTGGCAGCAGAAGATGAGGCTACTTCCAAGAAGGTAGTGCTCAAGAAGGTGCTCAGTTCAACTGCAGTAAAGCCAGGCATGAAGATCAAAAGGCCAGCAGGAAGACAGCCAATGTCCAAAGCCAGAGGATCAACTCAAGTACCTGAGATGCCTGAAGAGCCAGCTGCAGAAGGAAAGAAAAGAAAGGAAAGGGTCAAGAAGACCATGGCCAGAGTTGTTGGTCAACCTTCCATGATGGAAGAGGAAGAAGAGGTTGCTGCACCAGCACTAAAGGCACAGAAGCTTATGGGTGATGCTATAAAGTCAGGGGCTGCAACATCAAAGCCCAAAGAAGCACCCGAAGCTGCCCCCAAGCCCAAGATTGCACCAAAGAGAAATACCATGAGTATACCAGCAGCTGAGAAGAACAAGGCCCCAATGCCTGAGGTTGCTGCTGAGGAAGATGAAGAAGGGCAGATCCTAAGAAAGCTCAAACCCAAGATTCCAGACCACAGTGATGCTCATCCTGTGGCTGAGAACATGAAGATCAGGAAAGACTCAGGGTTGAGGCTATGGAGATTGTCTGATCCATATGCCACTAGGAGAAGGACTATTGTAGATTACAGGTTCCACACCAAGGAGTAGCAGGACTTCTATGATACAATCTTGTTAGACAAGAAGCCCATAGTGTGTGATATGAGGTGGGTCGACTGGACCTACATGAAGGAAAATGAAGAACACTATCCTGGAGTGCAAGACAATTTCATTGCTTGTGGAGTTGCAGATTTTGTTGGGCAGAAGCTCACCAACTGGAATGATGAACTCATTATGCAATTCTACTCCACAACACATTTCTATCCAGATGGCAGGATAGTTTGGATGTTTGAAGGAACAAGATACCAGTCAACCATAGAGGAATGGGCAAGTCTGATCAAAGCCCCAAAGGAGAGTGAAGATGACTTGGATGTATATGCCAAGAAGAAGATGGGACACAATTCTATGTCACATATGTACAAAGAGATCCAAGACAAAGCCCTTGAGACTTTCTCGTTTGGGTCAGTCCATTTTCTTCTGTCAGGGCTTCCTACAATCAACTGGATCTTAAGGCACACTCTTTTGCCCAAATCAGGTGACCACAACATGATAAGAGGGCATGCAATTAACATGCTTCACATTTTTGATGTGCCCCAGAAATTCAAAGTCATGAGCCTTATGGTAGAAACCATTAAGAGGACTGCAGCAGATCAGAAGAGAAGTTGTGGATATGCCCCATAGATTTAGGAGTTGATTAACTCAAAGATGGGCACAGGAAAATATCAGTTGGATAAAGAACATTTTGCTCTCTATCCAGACTTTGAGGACAATCAAGTTGTCATGAATGAGAATGATCCATCATCAGTGCAAGCTCAAGAGAAGAGGGAGAAGGCAAGGAAAGAGAAGGCTATCGAGATGCCAACTCAAGAGGAGGTATCTGAGTATTTCTTGAAGAACAAACAGGAACAGCTTGGTTACTTGATAGCATCAACACTGAGGATTGAGAAAGGGTTGGCCACCCTAACTCAAAACCAGGAGAGCCTGGAAAGAATCATGGAACAAAAATTCTATGATCTTGATGTCAAAGTAACTGAGATTCAGTCAGTTGTGGAACAGCTGCAAGATGACATGCAGGAGAGGAAGGGCAGGACAACCACAGATGCATTTGCCAGAGTGCCTAGAGCTCAGAGGTCAGTTGCAGTGCCTGTGACAGACACAAGAGCCACATCATCTGCACCAGCTACAGCTCCTACAGCTCCAGGGCAACCAGCTCCAGCACCAACTCCTCCAGCTCCGTCTACATCAACTGAAGTCTTCGTCCAAGGAGCCATCTCTACACCACCAATGGAAGACCAAGCCTGAGAGATGATATAGTCCTATGCATTTTCTATGAACTTTTTGGTAACTTGTTGCCAAAGGGGGAGAAAAATGTATAGATCATAGGCGTCGAGAGAGAGATTTGCTGTTTTTTTTTTTGTTCTCTCTTGTCTTCTTGGTTGAACATGTTTGCTCTTGATTGCTTGAGATACTATGCATTACCTGTGAGACATTGATGATCATGTGTTTGATCATAAGCTACACTTATGCTTGATTATATGTTATTATCTTACCTATCCTTATATGATCATTCACTTTGTTTGGTGATGAGTGCATGTATTCAATCTTTATTATTTTGAGTGCTCCACCAAGATGTATGTGACATGGAAGAGTAACCCATGAGCCTAATTCCTTGTGCATTTGCAGTCCAAAGCAAATCTTAAACTATGCACAAATTTAGGGGGAGCTCTTGCTTATCACATACTTCTCAAAGCGATGATGTTTTTCAATCTTAGAATTTATTGTCGAAGCTTTGATCTATATGTTGTCATCAATTACCAAAAAGGGGGAGATTGAAAGTGCAACTATCCCTAGGTGGTTTTGGTAATTCATAACAACATATAGCTCATTGAGCTAATGCTATTCCAAGACTATTATTTCAGGAAAGCTCAATGAATGGCATGGCATGGATGATGAAAGTGGATCCCTCAAAATATCAAGGACAAAGGATTGGCTCAAGCTCAAAAGCTCAAGACTCTACATTTTATATTTCAGTGATCCAAGATCACATTGAGTCTATAGGAAAAGCCAATACTATCAAGGAGGGATGAGGTGTTGCTTAATGAGCCTCTTGCTTCATGTGATTAGTGATATGCTCCAAAACCCTCAACAACTTTCTCACATCCACATATGACCTAAACCTAAAGCCAAAATCGGTCACACCGATTCTTTCTATCCGGCGCCACCGAGTTCAGATGTCATAGCCACTGCCACAAACCCTAGGCAAATCGGTCTCACTGATAGGGATCTCGGTCTCACCGAGATGGGATTGTAATCTCTCTGTTTCCCTTCGTAACGTTTCGGTCTAACCAAAGTGAGCGATCGGTCCCACCGAGATTGCAATGTAAACTCTCTGTTTCCCTTTTGTAACATTTCGGTCTCACCAAAAAGAGCAAATCGGTCCCACCGAGTTTACCTGACCAACTCTCTGGTTAGCTAATTACCAAAATCGGTCTCACCGAGTTTGTGTAATCGGTCTCACCGAGATTACGTTATGCCCTAACCCTAACCATATCGGTCCTACCGAGTTGCATTTCGGTCCCACCAAAAATCCTAATGGTCACTAGGTTTACCAAATCGGTCTGACCGAGTTTGTTGATTCGGTCCCACCGAGATTGGTAAATTGTGTGTAACGGTTAGATTTTGTGTGGAGGCTATATATACCCCTCCACCTCCTCTTCATTCATGGAGAGATCCATCAGAACAAACCTACACTTCCAACTTACCAGTTCTGAGAGAGAACCACCTACTCATGTGTTGAGGCCAAGATATTCCATTCCTACCATATGAATCTTGATCTCTAGCCTTCCCCAAGTTGCTTTCCACTCAAATCTTCTTTCCACCAGATCCAAATCCTATGAGAGAGAATTGAGTGTTGGGGAGACTATCATTTGAAGCACAAGAGCAAGGAGTTCATCATCAACGCACCATTTGTTACTTCTTGGAGAGTGGTGTCTCCTAGATTGGCTAGGTGTCACTTGGGAGCCTCTGACAAAGATTGTGGAGTTGAACCAAGGAGTTTGTAAGGGCAAGGAGATCGCCTACTTCGTGAAGATCTACCGCTAGTGAGGCAAGTCCTTCGTGGGCGACGGCCATGGTGGGATAGACAAGGTTGCTTCTTCTTGGACCCTTCTTGGGTGGAGCCCTCCGTGGACTCGCACAACCATTACCCTTCGTGGGTTGAAGTCTCCATCAACGTGGATGTACGATAGCACCACCTATCGGAACCACGCCAAAAACATCTGTGTCTCCAACTGCATTTGAATCCTCCAAACCCTTCCCTTTACTTTCTTGCAAGTTGCATGCTTTAATTTCCGCTGCCTATATACTCTTTGCATGCTTGCTTGATTTGTGTGATGATTGCTTGACTTGTCCAAAGATTGTTAAAATCTGCCAAACTCTAAAATTGGGAAAAGGTTAAGTTTTTAATTGGTCAAGTAGTCTAATCCCCCCCCTCTAGACATACTTCAAGGTCCTACACATGGTTCATCATTTCCTGATGTTGCTGCTGGCTTTGCTCATAAAGGCGGCATACTTGAGAAAATGCTGCTTCACTGCCTTGCTGACTTGACTGCCCCTGTGTGAAATTGTTGCTTGTCTGGGTACCATAATTTTCTTCCAGCGGAATTGGCATGAAACGAGTCCAGGGACGAGGCATTTTCCACTCTGTGGTATTTTTGTAGAACTCATGAGAAAAACTGAGTGGCAAAAATAAATAATTTTGCAAAGGCGGAATTTTTAAAGACTCCAAGATTTTTCAAGGAAAATACTTGATTGCGCATGGAGAAGGACCACTCAGTACATATCTTACACGCAAGCCATAATTATACAATACATCACTCAGGATGTGCGTACACATTCCTGACATGTTATTTTAGGCTAGTGCACTTCTCCGAGTTCCTACATGATGCGCACACAAACTACTTCTTACAAACCTATATACATATAAACATATCATACAAGCTGGTACACCGCATGGCTACTAGGCGCACTCAGTCGGAGATGGTAAAAACTTCCCTCGGCCTGCCGAGGGTAAGGCCCAGTGATGCTGGAGACTCGACCTCCTCCTCACTAATAGGCTCCAGGCGCGAAGTACTGAGTTGAGGAGCTGGTGCGGGCGCGGCAGGTGGTGCAGCATTGACTCGAGTAGGAGCAATGACTTGGTCAAACTCCTCAGTGGTAGGCAGGCGGCAAGCGGTGGCTAAGATGGCAGGTGTATAGGATGTTGAGGACGAGACGTAAGTCAGTGGCGGCGCTGTATGGAGGAGCTCCCTCCTGTTGGCGGAACAGCCCTGCACGAAGTCCATACGAGCAGCCACAAAGTCGTCCACGAGGTTATCAAATGCTGCCTCAAGAGCTTTGAGATACTCAACCAACATTTCAATAGCCACATCTCTCTCTCCCCTAGGGCAAACGAATGCATAGTGACATGTGTATGGCACGTGGCATGGGAGGTAGCGGTAGCGACGAGCCTTCATCGAATGAAGAGCATCCCAGAGACGAGCTATCGCCTCACGGGCAGCCATCTGCATGGCATGCCTCTCCGTAGGCATGGCCCTTCCCACAAATCGAAAGCGGCGTGACTCAGAACATCCTCCCTTGAATTGCACCGCGGCCTGGTGCATAGACACGCTGTCGTTGATCTTGTGCTGGTAGAGTGTGAACTCCGGACGAGCCGATGGCCCGATCGGACCTTGGTGATGGAGACGAGAAGCTTGATAAACCCCTCAGGTACATTGGCGAACACCTGTGACTCACAGTCGCTGCCAGCCAACTACAAAGGTAGACAAAAATTCCAAATAGTCAAATCATAAATTTATGATGACTAACAGAAAGTTGCTACATTTGCAAAATGTTAAAATAGCACTTATTACGCTAATAACCGATTAGCGATCGCACCTAGTGGCTTCCTATAGTCAGCCTGGCTCTAATACCAAGGTTGTCAGGACCGGCTTTCCAATAAAATATTTATTGAAAAATCGACCATTTTATCAGACCAGTATAGGAAGATCTTCCTTACTAGTAGACAAATCCTTGATACAGAAATCCAGCAGTACTAAATATTACATAAGGTTGAGCTGAGGCTGCTCAACAATTTATTACGAGCACGCCGATATTATACATAAAGGCGGATATGACACAAGGAGTATGGTGGCATAACTACTGACTTGTAATAAAAGTGGTGGTGGATATGTCACAGTGACGTGGGTGACATGACTCCTAAATCTTACAGCTCATCGAGCACCGGAGTGAGGCTTGATGATTTTATTTGGGTAGCGGAAGCGTATATGATACAAGTGACCAATTCCAGGATCGCACGGGACTGACTGGGACTCCTCTAGGCGTCAGACTCGCTATCGTACTCTTCATCCATAAGATCGCCTTCGCCAACATCTGGCCAAATCAACAAGCCAGGTGAGTACTTTGAATGTACTCGCAAGACAGTTTGGACATAAGATATAACAAATGCAAACATGATGCACATGAGCAGATTAGTAATGCACACTCAGATAATAAATTTGCACGGCATGTTAAATAAAAAGGAAGTCAGGCGGTAGTCCTCCCGAAATCCCAATGAAATAACTGAAGACCGATCGGGTGTCTAAAGCGACGCCTCGAAAGGTAAAAATAAATTAACATGCCGTAGTCGGGCGTCAGGGCGACACCACATAAAGGGCTTATATTGAAATGTAGATGACAGTGCGTGCCACAGTCGGACGTCTAAGCGACATCTCGAAAAGGGATTATAATGAAAGTAAATAACATGGATGCCACAGTCGGACGTCTCAGCGACATCACATTAAGGGCTTATATCAAAAGTAATTAACGCGAATGCCAAAATCGTACGTCTGAGCGACATCACATAAAGGACTTGTATCAAAAGTAAATAACAAGAATGCAAAAATTGGACGTCTGAGCGACATCACATAAATGGCTTATATCAAAAGTAAATAACAAGGATGCCACAGTCGGACGTCTGAGCGACATCACATAAAGGGCTTATATCAAAAGTAAATAACAAGAATGCCACAGTCGGACGTCTGAGCGACATCACATAAAGGGCTTATATTTCACCATTCGAATTCAAGTAGCTCATGAATTTAAATCATCCCAAGGAAATGCTCGGTACATAATAATAAATGGGTTAGTCCATCCACAGGAATAACATTCAGTCGGGTTTACCACTCATGTTTATTCACCGGAGGTTGTCACTGAGACTAACACTGAGACTGACGATGATACGGACGTTGAGACTGACACTGATACTGACATTGATATGTTGATCACAGTACTTGACCATGGACATGGTTTCTCAAATGGTTTTGACTCTGCAGAGTTTGTACCCACAGCCAACGGATTTTCGTAGTCACAAAGGACTAGTTCCGTTTACGGTATTTTAGAAGAAACACATCTAACCAGTACACACCCATTCCACATCCCGCTACCAGGAATCACCCTAGGCAACGTTCAAGAAAAACTCTAAGACGGGGAGGCCACAGCCTCGAGTAGCATGGGATCAAATTTATATCACGCGCTCTAAGGGGTGCCCCCCTCTCGGTCCCAACCAGAAACACCCATGCCCTCTGACCGGATGACGGGCTTTAATCCAGGGCCATGGAACCCTCATCACGGCCCCTCTATTTGGTGTGTACAAGGAAAGAGGTTTGCAACTGACTAGACCGTATTCTTTGCAGAAGACATGTGGCGGCACAGAAAGAAAGGGGACGAACGGGAACATGACTTGATCCACGTTAAAACCGGAGTTAAACGGCTGACATAAGACTGACATGCTTCAACAATACCAGCTTGCAACCTATCATGCCACCACATGATCGGTTATCTCACCATCATATGAACACATGAAATTTCGAAGCTCACTTGTAGCTTGCCTTGCATGCAATACAACAATCTCTAGTGCTTATATAAACATGACATGAGAGAACTACTCAAGTAAACACGCAAGGCACTCACATATCAAAGGTTCAAACATGCTTGCCTGGTTCGAAGTAGTCGGAGTCGAGCTCGGTGAAGTTCGCGGCTCCGTCACCTCCTTCGGTATCTACGTTATAAAATAAATCGAATACTAACGTAAATACAGTGCGTGCATAAAACTTGTTCCAAATATTTTTCAAATAAATATGATAAAAAACTAGATAGAAAAATAAAGATGACAGAAAAAGAATCAACAAAAAATCATCTTTTGTTTAAAAGTTATAAGGGTTTTAGTCCAGGGACTAATCTGCGATGAAATAGAAACTTTCCAGGGGCTAGTTTAATAAAAACCAGAAAAACGTTTCGGTTAGAAAACATACTTCGCCCGAAGGCGCTTTGAGAAAACGTTTCGAAAAAGAGAAAAAGCTGACGAGGGGGTCCCACCCGTCAGGTTTAAAAACCAAAACAGAGTCCCGCCGGCGCCCGAGGCTTGCGGTGGTCGCCAGCGTCGATCTACGGCGAGGCAGGGGGAGTGGAGGGTACCTACGTACTCACGAGGTTCTCCCGCGTCTGTGGTTGGTGGAGTTGGTCGTCGGCGAGCACCACGTCGACGACGGCCTTCACTCCGGCGGACGGTGGTTCAGGTGGTGATGGATCTCGCCGAGGAGGGTTGCAAACGTCAAATTGGGACTCGGGTTAGAAGAGTGGGTGCACTAGGAGGCTACTGGAACAGTCTGGGAGGCGGGGGTGCTCTCACCAGAGAGGATCTTGCCAGAGCCCGAAGCAGATCGGGGCGGCCGGAGCTGGGGAAGAAGGCTCTCCCGAGGCCTTCTGATGAGCGTGGCGGGGTTCTGAGGCGAGGAGGGGAAGTGCTGGGTCGAGAACGAGCTTGGGGCCTCCATTTATAGCCGGCCCGAGGCGGTTGCCGAGAACGGGATCACTCCGGCGAGTGATTACGGCGAGGCAGCGGTTGGACGGGGGATTTAGGTGACTGGGTAGCTTCATGTTGGTCCACTGGCACCATTCATCATCTAAACCTGGTCGGATTTGGCCTGCTCCCGTGGTTTCAACGGAACAGAGCTCACGGGCTTGTCGGCGGCAGAGAGCGCGCTCTGCGCCTCTCAGGCAATGGTCACTGTTCTGCAGCACGCACAGGGAAGAGGACGGCCACGCGGAGGCTCCTGGTGGTGTGGGCAGTGCTGGACGGTGTCGTATGGCAGGGCTGGTCCATGTTGGCCGCCACGGGCGGTTCTGCCACCGCGGAAGACACCGGCGTTGGCGAGACACGTCGCCACCGACGCTCGCACCTGTCCAAATGACCGTGCGGTGCACTAGATAAGAAGGGGGCAGTGAGCAAGGCACCAACGCGTGCACTAGCGAGATTGACGCCGCGGTTCTGAAGAAAACGACACTGTCGACTGAACTGAACTCTGAATCTTGATAGAAACAGTGCCGGCCACCTGTTCGACGAAATGATTTAGGCATGTGGAAAAATTTTCTGGAGCTGGGACTCGGTGAAGTGATCTCTTGATGCATCTAGAGGCTGCCTGATTTATCTCAGATTTTTCGGAAAAGAAAAGAAATGAATTTCACCAAAAATGGCAAATCTGGTCCAAACTTGCAGCAAGCACATTTCGAAAAATTTGAACTATGGACCAGCAGATCTTGATGGATCTAGGTTGAGGATACTAAGGAGTAACTAGGGTAATTTGCTTGGGCTCAAAAACTTAAGGGATCTAGTACTTCCTTTGTAAATCCCAAGAGTCCAAAATAAATTACAGAAAAATGTTTGAGGTTAAAATAAATAGAAATAAAATCTAAAAGAGGTTGAAACTTGCTGGAATTGGATGTTTGACTTGGCCCAAAGTAGGGAGGTGGGTTTTGAAAGCAAACTTTCTACATAGGCCATGGCAAGAGAGAAATCTTTGAGTGGGAAAGAATAAATCCATAATTTATAGGAATTCTTTTTAATAGAAAGAATTCTAAAAACTTTCCAAGATTATTTGTGTTGAGCCAACACAAGATGAAAAACCCTCAAGACCCAAAATCAAGGTTGAGAAGAACCTAAAAAAATTTGTCATAAAAGAATTTTTTTGATAAGGAGAGTCTTTTAAAAAAAATTAAATAACCTCCTTCAAATTAATTAAAGAATTTGATAAAAACCAAATCAAAATTTTTGGAGTGTTACAGTTACCTCAGCTACGATCTTGTGCCCTCGGCAAGATCTAGTAGATAGTCAGGCTTCTCAGCCTTTTTCATTTGTAGATGTCTGTACTCAGACATGTTAAGCTTCCGCTTGTGCTTTGACTTGTATGCTCTGACTGTTGGGTCATGAGACCCATGTTTGTAATATCTCGCTCCTTGGAGCCTATTGAATAAATACTTGAGTCGTAGAGTCATGTTGTGATGCCATGTTGTATTTGCACATATCGAGCATATTGTGTGTATGTTATTGAAATGCTTGGTATGTGTGGGATCTGACTATCTAGTTGTTTATCCTTGGTAGCCTCTCTTACCGGGAAATGTCTCCTAGTGCTTCCACTGAGCCTTGGTAGCTTGCTACTGCTCCGGAACACTTAGGCTGGCCGGCATGTGTCCTTCTTCGTTCCTGTGTCTGTCCCTTCAGGGAAATGTAACGCGGTGTCTACCGGAGTCCTGTTAGCCTGCTACAGCCTGGTTTACCGGAGTCCTGCTAGCCTAGTTGCTACAGCCCGGATTCACTCGTTGATGACCGACACGTTCGTTGTTGGGTCATGTATGCCTGTCCCTGTAAGTTAGTGCCACTTTGGGTTCACGACTAGCCATGTCAGCCCGGGCTCCTTGTCATATGGATGCTAGTGACACTATCATATATGTGTGCCAAAAGGCGCGAACGGTAACGGTCCTGGTAAGGCAGCACCCGTGGGGATACCGTGCGTGAGCCGAAAAGTGATATGAGGTGTTACATGCTAGATCGGTGTGGCATTGAGTCGGGGTCCTGACAGCTTTGGTATCAGAACCTGACTGCCTATAGGATTACCAAGCCAAACTGGTCGAAGTTGAGTCTAGAAATTCTTTAGTTATATAAGGGAATTGATTGTGGGATGGAACGTAAGGCTCTTTTTACTCCTTATACCTTATGCCTTCTGATCCGAGTCATCTTATCTTTCCTACGGGGTTAAGAAACTAGGCTTTCTTTTCTTTCTATCAGGATCACGTGTTACTAATCCGTAGACTTATAGAATTGTTGGACTTAAGCCTCGGTTCAGTTTCTACTACTTTTGTATGTTAATTGTTGGTCTCGAAACCTTGATATTGTGCTTCTGAGTGGCTATGCCACCATTTTTGTAGCATGTCTCCAATCTTTTGAGCATTTATAGACGTTATGTTGTCTGAGTCATCCCAGGTTTCTAAACAATCTGATGCAATTGCAAAATCCTTTCCCTCTGTTTTCGATGTCCTTTCTGGCCAGGTTAACCACACTAAACGGTGAGTTGAGGTACTCTATTTCCTCGACGTTATGTTGGAGCTATTATTATGACCCTAGATGTCTAGAGTATCACCTAGTAATCTAGCCATGTTATGAGTCCCAGTGTGATGATTCTAGCCATCATTCTCGAAAGCATCCCGTGATGCCATTTAGTTGGTAGGTATTCTATTCCTAGGCTCTTGAACCCGCGATTCACTCTACCTACTTCATGTTGTTAGCGTTTGCTAGTTCCTTTAGGTTATTAGTAACCTTTGTGATAGTCCTCGAGGTCCGTGGTATTCCCTTATTCCAAATACCATGAACCATTTTGGCAGAAGTTCTCTTGAACCGAAAGTTCACAACCAGAGTGCTCTTGGCGAGTCCTTGTTTCTAAGTTGTTATTCTGCCAGATCTACCCTTCCTGCATGGGTTATACGGAAGAGATATGTTGAACTCGTTCGACATGCTAATCCATGCTTCCACAACTCAGGAAGTTATATGTTCCTCGAGTTGTCCCTCCTTAGTTGTATTCTGACCCCCGTCTATCAATTGATAGTCAAGAGTATGCGTGTATTCGTTTATCGATGCCTATTACTCTTGTGGTCCGTCAAGCCATTTTTTTCGGAATGACCAGGAGAAACAAACTCCAGAACCTTATCCATTTCCAGGATTGGGTCAAAGCAGTTGTGTTCCGCAGATCAAATACTAATCCAGCTTTTGCTCTGTTCTACCCTGAAGTATTACCCACTTTATGTCAGGAATGTCATGAGGATTGCACCTTCTCTTATGAATCCTTAACATAGTGATACTTCTCGCCATCATTGTTCATTCCCTGGCTCCGTGTTATCGCAACCGGAATGCCGACAAGTGAATTGTGATGTGTGAAATCAATACTCCTAGCAACTCTGTTGCTCGGTAGCTAAAGGACAATAATCTCATTCTTAGCTTGTTGGTCGAATCACCATTCTAAGATTGATCATGCCACTTAGTCCATATTTCTGGTGCACTCCTTGATCAATGAGTAGGATTGTGTCAATCCCTTACTCTATTGATCATATCGTCTTGCCCTGAAAAGCAAGATCGTTCTCGAGCTTAGTAACATATCGGTGGTTCGTGGTTTTTCGAATACCTTCTCGAAAGTATCACTAGGTCGTCACCTGACCGCTATGTTGAGTTTGTGATCAAGTTGGTTTTTCTTGTAAACCACCCTTTCTCCAAGAATCTGTGTTGGATACCCTGAGCTAGTTGGTCAAGCTAAACAACAACTTGTATAGTTGGAAGATAAAAGCTTATCCGACTCAGTTCATCTCAAGGGATATCTTTGTGTGTGTGTGTTGAAGAAAGATGGTATCTTCATTGATTAATCCTCGTGGTAAATTGTTGGACCTATTTTCTTATCCAATCTTTGATTTGAGTATGGGCTATTGTCAAATCAAATTAGAACCAGCGATATTCTTAATGTTGTCTTACTCGTGGTTGATCCCTCGAGCATACACCATTATATCTCTGGGGTCTGACCAGTGCTATCACTTGTTCACATAATTATGGAATTCCACTTACATGGAAACCTAGATGAATTGTTGTTGAACCCATCAACAACATTTTTATCTTCATGATTCGTGTTGAACATCTAGTTAGTATTGGAAACTTCTATAAGCATTATCTTCATGACCTGTTCGTGAAGCATATGTTTGGACGAAAGAAGTGAGTCCCTCTAATTTATGTGCATTTGATGCAAGTTGCCGCCATGAATTCGAGAAAGTCAATGTTGTTTCCTCTGGAATCATCCCAAATCAGCCATGCACGTGCAAAGTATTCCATGGTCTGATAGACTGATCATCTTCATTCTATGGGTATCCCTAGCACACCAAGCCACTAACTGATTTGTTCCAGGAAAAGGAATTCCTTCATAAGAGCTAATCATATGACTTATGCAAGGACTTCATTATCCGCAATGATGGTTTCCCCCACCCGAAGTCGGTAGTGTTTTATTATAAGACTACTACGTGGCCATGCTTGTCTACGACAGCGTGTTCACATGTATGTAGCAAAAACGGCTCATGTTTTCGAGTTTGCTACCATAGTTCATTCCCCAGGATTCTCGCAACGTCGTCCTGTCGATTTGTGTTGTAAACTTTCATTTTTTTCTTTCTATTCTTGATGAGTCTAGAATATCCTGACACTAGCCAGATCTGAATCTCAGGCAGATATGATGGTTGGAACGTTTCCCAAGAACTATAATATTGGTCTCTTTGTAACCCGGTAAAGTGGATGTCGTGGCCAACACATCCAGCCGGAAGACCCATTATTGTAGTCTCTTGATTGAGAAAGTTTGCCACCTCCCCATAAGGATTTCGTGGGATTTACTCCCTAGTTGATCCTTATGGATTTTTGAGTTCCCGAAGTCCGACCTTTTACTTGATGTTCTAGATATCAAACCATATCTATGAATGGATTACGCTAGCACATCAAGGAGAACATTAGAAGCAGAGTGCTAAATGTCTCTCGGTCGATCATCCAGATGTTTCCTTGGCTCTGCTAAGATGAAATCTGAGAAGGTGTTATCTTCCTTTGCATCTGCATCATCCATCACCATTCATCATGGTAGTAAGTTATGTTGCTAAGTTCCTTGACACGGATATTGGTAAAACCTTGATGAATATGGAAATGCTCAAGTTCTTGAGAGCACACACAAGCACTAGGTGTTATCACCGGAACTAATTGGGATTGCTCCCAGTTTTCTTCGGTTATTCTATAACCATTCCAACAGTGGATTCGCTCTACTGTTGAGCTTCTCCCCAGTTACTAGAATCATTCCCAGCATTAGCATTTTGTTCCTAGCTTGCACTGCCATTGTGCCATCCCACCATGGGTTCCATCCATTCCCGATGATAATCAAAAATCATCCGTTGCGTTGTCTTCAACAAGGTAGTCCACATCATCCATTCTGGTCCGGGTTGTCATTGTTTTGGACTCCTTCAAATGATCGATTGTGATTTTCCTTAGGCTGGTATAAAGAGTTTCAATGATATCTCTGTCGGGGAACGTAGCAGAAATTCAAAATTTTCCTACGTGTCACCAAGATCTATCTATGGAGAAACCAGCTACGAGTAGAAGGAGAGTGCATCTACATACCCTTGTAGATCGCTAAGCGGAAGCGTTCAAGTGAACAGGGTTGATGGAGTCGTACTCGTCGTGATTCAGATCACCGATGATCAAGTGCCGAACGCACGGCACCTCCGCGTTCAACACACGTACAGCCCGGTGACGTCTCCCACGCCTTGATCCAGCAAGGAGAGAGGGAGAGGTTGAGGAAGACTCCATCCAACAGCAGCACAACGGCGTGGTGGTGGTGGAGGAGCGTGTCAATCCCGCAGGGCTTCGCCAAGCACCATGGGAGAGGAGGAGTAGGGAGAGAGGTAGGGCTGCACCAAGAGGGAGAGAACTCATCTGTATGGCAGCCCCAAAACTCATCTATATATAGGGGGAAGGGGGGGCTGCGCCCCCTTTAGGGTTTCCCACCCCCAAGGGGTGCGGCCAGCCCTAGATGGCAAAGGGGAGGCGGCCAAGGGGGGGAGAGGAGAGGGAGGCGCACCAATATGGGCCTTAAGGCCCATCTGGACTAGGGTTTGCCCCCTCCCACTCTCTCTTGCGCCTTGGACTCCTTGTGGGGGGCGCACCAGCCCTCCTAGGGGCTGGTCCCCTCCCACACTTGGCCCACGCAGCCTTCTGGGGCAGGTGGCCCCACTTGGTGGACCCCGGGACCCTCCCGGTGGTCCCGGTACAATACCGATATCGCCCGAAACTTTTCCGGTGACCAAAACAGGACTTCCCATATATAAATCTTTACCTCCGGACCATTTCGGAACTCCTCGTGACGTCCGGGATCTCATCCGGGACTCCGAACAACATTCGATAACCACATACAAGCTTCCTTTATAACCCTAGCGTCATCGAACCTTAAGTGTGTAGACCCTACGGGTTCGGGAGACATGTAGACATGACCGAGACGTTCTCCGGTCAATAACCAACAGCGGGATCTGGATACCCATGATGGCTCCCACATGTTCCACGATGATCTCATCGGATGAACCACGATGTCAAGGACTTAATCAATCCCGTATTCAATTCCCTTTGTCTATCGGTATGTTACTTGCCCGAGATTCGATCGTCGGTATCCAATACCTTGTTCAATCTCGTTACCGGCAAGTCACTTTACTCGTTCTGTAACACATCATCCCGTGATCAACTCCTTGGTCACATTGCACATATGATGATGTCCTACCGAGTGGGCCCAGAGATACCTCTCCGTTTACACGGAGTGACAAATCCCAGTCTCGATCCGCATAAAACAATAGATACTTTCGGAGATACCTGTAGTGCACCTTTATAGTCACCCAGTTACGTTGTGACGTTTGATACACCCAAAGCACTCCTACGGTATCCAGGAGTTACACGCTCTCATGGTCGAAGGAAGAGATACTTGACATTGGCAAAGCTCTAGCAAACGAACTACACGATCCTTTGTGCTAGTCTTAGGATTGGGTCTTGTCCATCACATCATTCTCCTAATGATGTGATCCCGTTATCAACGACATCCAATGTCCATAGCCAGGAAACCATGACTATATGTTGATCACAACGAGCTAGTCAACTAGAGGCTCACTAGGGACATATTGTGGTCTATGTATTCACACGTGTATTACGATTTCCGGATAATACAGTTATAGCATGAATAAAAGACAATTATCATGAACAAGGAAATATAATAATAATACTTTTATTATTGCCTCTAGGGCATATTTCCAACAGTCTCCCACTTGCACTAGAGTCAATAATCTAGTTCACATCGCCATGTGATTAACACTCACAGGTCACATCGCCATGTGACTAATACCCAAGAGTTTACTAGAGTCAGTAGTCTAGTTCACATCACTATGTGATTAACACTCAATGAGTTTTAGTCAACGGGTCTGAACCTTTCAGATCCGTGTGTGCTTTACAAATCTCTATGTCATCTCCTAGATGCAGCTACCACGCTCTATTTGGAGCTATTCCAAACAACTGTTCTACTTGGAGCTATTCTAAATTATTGCTCCATTATATGTATCCGGTCTCTCTACTCAGAGCTATCCGGATAGGTGTCAAGCTTGCATCGTCGTAACCTTTACGACGAACTCTTTTACCACCTCCATAATCGAGAAAATTCCTTAGTCCACTAGTTACTAAGGATAACTTTGACCGCTGTCCTGTGAGCCATTCTTGGATCACTCTTGTACCCCTTGACTGACTCATGGCAAGGCACACTTCAGGTGCGGTACACAGCATAGCATACTAAAGAGCCTACGTCTTAAGCATAGGGGACGACCTTCGTCCTTTCTCTCTTTTCTGCCGTGGTCGAGCTTTAAGTCTTAACTTCATACCTTACAACTCAGGCAAGAACTCCTTCTTTGACTGGTCCATCTTGAACACCTTCAAGATCATGTCAAGGTATGTGCTCATTTGAAAGTATTATTAAGCATTTTGATCTATCCTTATAGATCTTGATGCTCAATGTTCAAGTAGCTTAATCCAGGTTTTCTATTGAAAAACACCTTTCAAATAACCCTATGTGCTTTCTAGAAATTCTACATCATCTCTGATCATCAATATGTCAACAACATATACTCATCAGAAATTCTATAGTGCTCCCACTCACTTCTTTGGAAATACAAGTTTCTAAAAAACTCTGTATAAATCCAAAATCTTTGATCATCTCATCAAAGCATACATTCCAACTCCGAGATGCTTACTCCAGTCCTTAGAAGGATCGCTGGAGCTAGCATACCTTTTAGCATCCTTAGGATCGACAAAACTTTTCTGATTGTATTGCATACAACCTTTCCTTACGAAAACTAGTAAGGAAACTTGTCTTGACATCCATCTGCCAGATTTCATAAATGCAGCTAATGCTAACATGATTCCGACGGACTTTAAGCATCGCTACGAGTGAGAAAATCTCATCGTAGTCAACTCCTTGAACTTGTCGGAAAACACTTCGCCACAAGTCGAGCTTCATAGATGGTGACATTACCATCCACGTCCGTCTTCTTATTAAAAGATCCATTTATCTCAATGGATTGCCGATCATCGGGCAAGTCCATCAAAGTCCATGCTTTGTTCTGATATATGGATACTATCTCGGATTTCATGGCTTCTAACCATTTGTCGGAATTCGGGCCCACCATCGCTTCTCCATAGCTCGTAGGTTCATTGTTGTCTAGCAACATGACCTTCAAGACAGGATCACCTTACCACTCCGAAGTAGTACGTGTCCTTGTCGTCCTACGAGGTTCGGTAGTGACTTGATCCGAAGCTTCATGATCACTATCATAAGCTTCCACTTCAATTGGTGTAGGTGCCACAGGAACAACTTCCTGTGCCCTGCCACACACTAGTTGAAGAGACGGTTCAATAACCTCATCAAGTTTCCACCATCCTCCCACTCAATTCTTTCGAGAGAAACTTTTCCTCGAGAAAGGACCTGATTCTCGAAACAATCCCTTATTGCTTTCGGATCTGAGACAGGAGGTATACCCAACTATTTTGGGTGTCCTATGAAGATGCATTTTATCCACTTTGGGTTCGAGCTTATCAATCCTGAAACTTTTCCACATAAGTGTCACAGCCCCAAACTTTCAAGAAACGACAACTTAGGTTTCTCTAAACCATAATTCATACGGTGTCATCTCAACGGAATTATGTGGTGCCCTATTTAAAGTGAATGTGGTTGTCTCTAATGCCTAACCCATGAATGATAGTGGTAATTCGATAAGAGACATCATGGTACGCACCATATCCAATAGGGTGCAACTATGATGTTCGGACACACCATCACACTATGGTGTTCCAGGCGGTATTAATTGTGAAACAATTTCCACAATGTCTTAATTGTGTGCCAAAACTCGTAACTCAGATATTTATCTCTATGATCATATCATAGACATTTTATCCTCTTGTCACAATGATCTTCTACTTCACTCTGAAATTACTTGAACCATTCAATAATTCAGACTTGTGTTTCATCAAGTAAATATTCTCAACATCTACTCGAATCATCTGTGAAGTAAGATCATAACGATATTCACTGCATGCCTCAGCACTCATTGGATTGGACACATCAAAATGTGTTACTTCCAACAAGTTGCTATCTTGTTCCATCTTACTGAAACCGAGGCTTTTCAGTCATCTTGCCCATGTGGTATGATTTGCATATCTCAAGTGATTCAAAATCAAGTGAGTTCAAACGGTCCATTTGCATGGAGTTTCTTCATGCATATACACCAATAGACATGGTTCGCATGTCTCAAACTTTTCAAAAATGAGTGAGTCCAAAGATCCATCAACATGGAGCTTCTTCATGCGTTTTATACCATTATGACTTACATGGCAGTGCCACAAGTAAGTGGTACTATCATTACTATCTTATATCTTTTCGCATGAAAATGTGTATCCCTACGATCGAGATTCAATAAACCATTCATTTTAGGTGTAAGACCATTGAAGGTATTATTCAAATAAACAGAGTAACCATTATTCTCCTTAAATGAATAACCGTATTGCGATAGACATAATCCAATCATGTCTATGCTCAACGCAAACACCAATCTCGGTGGTAGAGGGAGCGTGCGATGCTTGATCATATCAACCTTGGAAACACTTCCAACATATATCGTCAGCTCACCTTTAGCTAGTCTCCGTTTATTCCGTAGCTTTTATTTCGAGTTACTAATACTTAGCAACCGAACCGGTATCTAATACCCTGGTGCTACTAGGAGTACTAGTAAAGTACACATTAACACAATGTATATCCAATATACTTCTATCGACCTTGCCAGCCTTCTCATCTACCAAGTATCTAGGGTAATTCTGCTCCAGTGGCTGTTCCCCTTATTACAGAAGCACTCAGTCTCGGGTTTGGGTTCAACCTTGGGTTTCTTCACTAGAGCAGCAGCTGAATTGCCGTTTCATGAAGTATCCCTTCTTTCCCTTGCCCTTCTTGAAACTAGTGGTTTCATCAACCATCAACAATTGATGCTCCTTCTTGATTTCTACTTTCGCGATGTCAAACAACGCGAATACCTCAAGGATCATCATCTCTATCCTTGATATGTTATAGTTCATCACGAAGCTCTAGCAGCTTGGTGGCAATGACTTTGGGGAAACATCACTATCTCATCTGGAAGATCAACTCCCACTCGATTCAAGTGATTGTTGTACTCAGACAATCTGAGCACAAGCTCAACAATTGAGCTTTTCTCCCTTAGTTTGCAGGCTAAGAAAATCGTCGGAGGTCTTATACCTCTTGACATGGGCACGAGCCTGAAATCCCAATTTCAGCCCTCGAAACATCTCATATGTTCCGTGATGTTTCGAAAAACATCTTTGGTGCCTCTACTTAAACCATTTAACTGAACTATCACGTAGTTATCAAAACGTGTATGTCCGATGTTCGCAACATCCACAAACGACGTTTGGGGTTCAACACACTAAGCGGTGCATTAAGGACATAAGCTTTCTATTGTCCGCATAATTGCTACTTTCAACTTTCAACTATATTTTCTCTAGGAACATATCTAAAACAGTAGAACTAAAGCGCGAGCTTACGACATAATTTGCAAAAGGTCTTTTGACTATGTTCAAGATAATTAAGTTCATCTTATGAACTCCCACTCAGATAGACATCCCTCTAGTCATCTAAGTGATTACATGATCCGAGTCAACTAGCCCGTGTCCGATCATCACGTGAGACGGACTAGTCATCATCGGTGAACATCTTCATGTTGATCGTATCTACTATACGACTCATGCTCGACCTTTCGGTCTCCGTGTTCCGAGGCCATGTCTGCACATGCTAGGCTCGTCAAGTTAACCCTAAGTGTTTTCGCTGTGTAAAACTGTCTTACACCCGTTGTATGTGAACGTAAGAATCCATCACACCCGATCATCACGTGGTGCTTAGAAGCGACGAACTGTAGCAACGGTGCACAGTTAGGGGAGAACACTTCTTGAAATTTTGTGAGGGATCATCTTATTTACTACCGTCGTTCTAAGCAAACAAGATGCATAAACATGATAAACATCACATGCAATCAAATAGAGTAGTGACATGATATGGCCAATATCATATAGCTCCTTTGATCTTCATCTTCGGGGCTCCATGATCATCTTGTCACCGGCATGACACCATGATCTCCATCATCATGATCTCCATCATCGTGTCTTCATGAAGTTGTCACGCCAACGACTACTTCTACTTCTATGACTAACGCGTTTAGCAATAAAGTAAAGTAGTTTACATGGCGTTCTTCAATGACACGCAGGTCATACAAAAAATAAAGACAACTCCTATGGCTCCTGCCGGTTGTCATACTCATCAACATGCAAGTCGTGAATCCTATTACAAGAACATGATCAATCTCATACATCACATATATCATTCATCACATCCTTTTGGCCATATCACATCACATAGCATACCCTGCAAAAACAAGTTAGACGTCCTCTAATTGTTGTTGCATGTTTTACGTGGCTGCTATGGGTTTCTAGCAAGAACATTTCTTACCTACGCAATACCACAACGTGATATGCCAATTGCTATTTACCCTTCATAAGGACCCTTTTCATCGAATCCGTTCCGACTAAAGTGGGAGAGACTGGCACCCGCTAGCCACCTTATGCACCAAGTGCATGTCAATCGGTGGAACCTGTCTCACGTAAGAGTACGTGTAAGGTCGGTCCGGGCCGCTTCATCCCACAATACCGTCGAAACAAGATTGGACTAGTAACGGTAAGCATATTGAACAACATCAACGCCCACAACTACTTTGTGTTCTACTCGTGCAAAGAATCTACGCAATAGACCTAGCTCATGATGCCACTGTTGGGGAACATAGCAGAAATTCAAAATTTTCCTACGTGTCACCAAGATCTATCTATGGAGAGACCAGCAACGAGTAGAAAGAGAGTGCATCTACATACCCTTGTAGATCGCTAAGTGGAAGCGTTCAAGTGAACGGGGTTGATGGAGTCGTACTCGTCGTGATTCAAATCACCGATGCTCCTAGTGCCGAACGGACGGCACCTCCGCGTTCAACACACGTACAGCCCGGTGACGTCTCCCACGCCTTGATCCAGCAAGGAGAGAGGGAGAGGTTGAGTAAGACTCCATCCAACAGCAGCACAACGGCGTGGTGGTGGTGGAGGAGCGTGGCAATCCAGCAGGGCTTCGCCAAGCACCATGGGAGAGGAGGAGTAGGGAGAGAGGTAGGGCTGTGCCAGAACTTCGTGTATAGCTCCCATGCGCCTCCCCACTATATATAGGGGTGGAGGGGCTGGTTTCTTGCCCTCCAAGTCCATTGGGGCGTTGGCCAAGGTGGGAGGAAAGAAATCTCATTATTTCCTTCCCCACCGATTGTTATCCCCCCTTTTTAGGGATCTTGATCTTATCCCTTCGGGATATGATCTTATTCCTTCTAAGGGGGGATCTTGGTGCGCCTTGACCAGGGGTGTGGGGCCTTGCCCCCACTACCCACGTCCATGTGGGCCCCCCCATGCAGGTGGGCCCCACTCCGGAACCTTCTAGAACCTTCCCGGTACAATACCGAAAAATCCCGAACATTTTCCGGTGGCCAAAATAGGACTTCCCATATATAAATCTTTACCTCCGGACCATTCCGGAACTCCTCGTGACGTCCGGGATCTCATCCAGGACTCCGAACAACATTCGGTAACCACATACAAACTTCCTTTATAACCCTAGCGTCATCGAACCTTAAGTGTGTAGACCCTACGGGTTCGGGAGACATGTAGACATGACCGAGACGTTCTCCGGTCAATAACCAACAGCGGGATCTGGATACCCATGATGGCTCCCACATGTTCCACGATGATCTCATCGGATGAACCACGATGTCAAGGACTTAATCAATCCCGTATTCAATTCCCTTTGTCTATCGGTATGTTACTTGCCCGAGATTCGATCATCGGTATCCAATACCTTGTTCAATCTCGTTACCGGCAAGTCACTTTACTCGTTCCATAACACATCATCCCGTGATCAACTCCTTGGTCACATTGCGCATATGATGATGTCCTACCGAGTGGGCCCAGAGATAACTCTCCGTTTACACGGAGTGACAAATCCCAGTCTCGATCCGCATAAAACAATAGATACTTTCGGAGATACCTGTAGTGCACCTTTATAGTCACCCAGTTACGTTGTGACGTTTGATACACCCAAAGCACTCCTACGGTATCCAGGAGTTACACGCTCTCATGGTCGAAGGAAGAGATACTTGACATTGGCAAAGCTCTAGCAAATGAACTACACGATCTTTTGTGCTAGTCTTAGGATTGGGTCTTGTCCATCACATCATTCTCCTAATGATGTGATCCCGTTATCAACGACATCCAATGCCCATAGCCAGGAAACCATGACTATCTGTTGATCACAACGAGCTAGTCAACTAGAGGCTCACTAGGGACATATTGTGGTCTATGTATTCACACGTGTATTACGATTTCCGGATAATACAGTTATAGCATGAATAAAAGACAATTATCATTAACAAGGAAATATAATAATAATACTTTTATTATTGCCTCTAGGGCATATTCACACGTGTATTTCGAGTTAGCTTTTATTTCCGGATAATACAGTTATATAATAATAATACGTTAGCTAGTCTCCGTTTATTCCGTAGCTTTTATTTCGAGTTACTAACACTTAGCAACCGAACCGGTATCCAATATCCTGGTGCTACTAGGAGTACTAGTAAAGTACACATTAACATAATGTATATCCAATATACTTCTATCGACCTTGCCAGCCTTCTCATCTACCAAGTATCTAGGGTAATGCTGCTCCAGTGGTTGTTCCCCTTATTACAGAAGCACTTAGTCTCGGGTTTGGGTTCAACCTTGGGTTTCTTCACTAGAGCAGCAGCTGAATTGCCGTTTCATGAAGTATCCCTTTGTTCCCTTGCCCTTCTTGAAACTAGTGGTTTCACCAACCATCAACAATTGATGCTCCTTCTTGATTTCTACTTTCGCGGTGTCAAACATCATGAATATTTCAAGGATCATCATATCTATCCTTGATATGTTATAGTTAATCACGAAGCTCTAGCAGCTTGGTGGCAATGACTTTGGGGAAACATCACTATCTCATCTGGAGGATCAACTCCCACTCGATTCAAGTGATTGTTGTGCTCAGACAATCTGAGCACAAGCTCAATGATTGAGCTTTTCTCCCTTAGTTTGCAGGCTAAGAAAATCGTCGGAGGTGTTATACCTCTTGACGTGGGCACGAGCCTGAAATCCCAATTTCAGCCCTCGAAACATCTCATATGTTCCGCGACGTTTCGAAAACGTCTTTGGTGCCTCTACTCAAACCATTTAATTGAACTATCACGTAGTTATCAAAACGTGTATGTCCGATGTTCGCAACATCGACAAACGACGTTGGGGTTCAGCACACTGAGCGGTGCATTAAGGACATAAGCTTTCTACTGATCGCATAATCGCTACTATCAACTTTCAACTATATTTTCTCTAGGAACATATCTAAACAGTGGAACTAAAGCGCGAGCTTACGACATAATTTGCAAAAGGTCTTTTGACTATGTTCAGGATAATTAAGTTCATCTTATGAACTCCCACTCAGATAGACATCCCTCTGGTCATCTAAGTGATTACATGATCCGAGTCAACTAGGCCGTGTCCGATCATCACGTGAGACGGACTAGTCATCATCGGTGAACATCTTCATGTTGATCGTATCTGCTATACGACTCATGCTCGACCTTTCGGTCTCCGTGTTCCGAGGCCATGTCTGCACATGCTAGGCTCGTCAAGTTAACCCTAAGTGTTTTCGCTGTGTAAAACTGTCTTACACCCGTTGTATGTGAACGTAAGAATCCATCACACCCGATCATCACGTGGTGCTTAGAAGCGACAAACTGTAGCAACGGTGCACAGTTAGGGGAGAACACTTCTTGAAATTTTGTAAGGGATCATCTTATTTACTACCGTCATCCTAAGTAAACAAGATGCATAAACATGATAAACATCACATGCAATCAAATAGTGACATGATATGGCCAATATCATTTTGCTCCTTTTGATCTTCATCTTCGGGGCTCCATGATCATCATCGTCACCGGCACGACACCATGATCTCCATCATCATGATCTCCATCATCGTGTCTTCATGAAGTTGTCACGCCAACGACTACTTCTACTTCTATGACTAACGCGTTTAGCAATAAAGTAAAGTAGTTACATGGCGTTCTTCAATGACACGCAGGTCATACAAAAAATAAAGACAACTCCTATGGCTCCTGCCGGTTGTCATACTCATCGACATGCAAGTCGTGAATCCTATTACAAGAACATGATCAATCTCATACATCACATATATCATTCATCACATCCTTTTGGCCATATCACATCACATAGCATACCCTGCAAAAACAAGTTAGACGTCCTCTAATTGTTGTTGCATGTTTTACGTGGCTGCTATGGGTTTCTAGCAAGAACGTTTCTTACCTACGCAAGACCACAATGTGATATGCCAATTGCTATTTACCCTTCATAAGGACCCTTTTCATCGAATCCGTTCCGACTAAAGTGGGAGAGACTGGCACCCGCTAGCCACCTTATGCACCAAGTGCATGTCAATCGGTGGAACCTGTCTCACGTAAGAGTACGTGTAAGGTCGGTCCGGGCCGCTTCATCCCACAATACCGTCGAAACAAGATTGGACTAGTAACGGTAAGCATATTGAACAAAATCAACGCCCACAACTACTTTGTGTTCTACTCGTGCAAAGAATCTACGCAATAGACCTAGCTCATGATGCCACTGTTGGGGAACGTAGCAGAAATTCAAAAAATTTCCTACGTAACACCAAGATCTATCTATGGAGAGACCAGCAACGAGTAGAAAGGGGAGTGCATCTACATACCCTTGTAGATCGCTAAGCGGAAGCGTTCAAGTGAACGGGGTTGATGGAGTCGTACTCGTCGTGATTCAGATCACCGATGATCAAGTGCCGAACGCACGGCACCTCCGCGTTCAACACACGTACAGCCCGGTGACGTCTCCCACGCCTTGATCCAGCAAGGAGAGAGGGAGAGGTTGAGGAAGACTCCATCCAACAGCAGCACAATGGCGTGGTGGTGGTGGAGGAGCGTGGCAATCCCGCAGGGCTTCGCCAAGCACCATGGGAGAGGAGGAGTAGGGAGAGAGGTAGGGCTGCACCAAGAGGGAGAGAACTCATCTGTATGGCAGCCCCAAAACTCATCTATATATAGGGGGAAGGGGGGGCTGCGCCCCCTTTAGGGTTTCCCACCCCCAAGGGGTGCGGCCAGCCCTAGATGGCAAAGGGGAGGCGGCCAAGGGGGGGAGAGGAGAGGGAGGCGCACCAATATGGGCCTTAAGGCCCATCTGGACTAGGGTTTGCCCCCTCCCACTCTCTCTTGCGCCTTGGACTCCTTGTGGGGGGCGCACCAGCCCTCCTAGGGGCTGGTCCCCTCCCACACTTGGCCCACGCAGCCTTCTGGGGCAGGTGGCCCCACTTGGTGGACCCCGGGACCCTCCCGGTGGTCCCGGTACAATATCGATATCGCCCGAAACTTTTCCGGTGACCAAAACAGGACTTCCCATATATAAATCTTTACCTCCGGACCATTCCGGAACTCCTCGTGACGTCCGGGATCTCATCCGGGACTCCGAACAACATTCGATAACCACATACAAGCTTCCTTTATAACCCTAGCGTCATCGAACCTTAAGTGTGTAGACCCTACGGGTTCGGGAGACATGTAGACATGACCGAGACGTTCTCCGGTCAATAACCAACAGCGGGATCTGGATACCCATGATGGCTCCCACATGTTCCACGATGATCTCATCGGATGAACCACGATGTCAAGGACTTAATCAATCCCGTATTCAATTCCCTTTGTCTATCGGTATGTTACTTGCCCGAGATTCGATCGTCGGTATCCAATACCTTGTTCAATCTCGTTACCGGCAAGTCACTTTACTCGTTCTGTAACACATCATCCCGTGATCAACTCCTTGGTCACATTGCACATATGATGATGTCCTACCGAGTGGGCCCAGAGATACCTCTCCGTTTACACGGAGTGACAAATCCCAGTCTCGATCCGCATAAAACAATAGATACTTTCGGAGATACCTGTAGTGCACCTTTATAGTCACCCAGTTACGTTGTGACGTTTGATACACCCAAAGCACTCCTACGGTATCCAGGAGTTACACGCTCTCATGGTCGAAGGAAGAGATACTTGACATTGGCAAAGCTCTAGCAAACGAACTACACGATCCTTTGTGCTAGTCTTAGGATTGGGTCTTGTCCATCACATCATTCTCCTAATGATGTGATCCCGTTATCAACGACATCCAATGTCCATAGCCAGGATACCATGACTATCTGTTGATCACAACGAGCTAGTCAACTAGAGGCTCACTAGGGACATATTGTGGTCTATGTATTCACACGTGTATTACGATTTCCGGATAATACAATTATAGCATGAATAAAAGACAATTATCATGAACAAGGAAATATAATAATAATACTTTTATTATTGCCTCTAGGGCATATTTCCAACAATCTCAATCAAAGGTAATTCTTTTTTCCACTTAAGGTAACAATTCTACGAGTCACCTCCTCTAAGATGTCTCGTTAAAGAGTCATGGAAACTCAACTCCTTGCTACGTTGACAACCGTTCACCACCCTTTTAAGTGTGGAATTGTTGTCTACCTAGTGAGCTTCATCATCTGTCTCACTCCATCCCTTCAGATGTACGCTTCATGTCTTAGCTCAAGAGATGTTTCAATGTCTCATCTCATGAGCTTGATCCTAAGTTGTTCGATCTTCGAGAAGATCGATTCTTCTGGAGTTTCTCCTTGTCATGCTAGTTGGAGTTCTTAGAGCAAGACATCAAGGCAATGATGGTGACCGAATCAATGTTCTTATGAAGTGTGGCCTGGATCGTGAAGATTGTGTTAGTTTGTGTTCCCCCTTCATCTTACCCTATGCTTGAATCTCGGGACGAGATTCTTGTTTAGTGGGGGTGAGTTGTCACATCCCTAGCTTCTGGCGATGCACTGGGCTAACTTCATGTGTGCATCATGTTTAAACTTTGAAAGGAACTTGAATTGGGGATTGCCTAAACCCTAGCATTAAAGGAATTCACTAGGTTCAACCCAAAATATTTCCAGCAAATCCAAATGGCTTTCAGAAATGTTCATCATTCTTGGAAAATGCTGGAAACAGTAACCAGAGGTGATGCACATTTTTCCATGACATATTTGGGCTCAAGATTAAATCATACTCTATTTGCATTTGGGCATTTAAATGCTATTAAATATTTTAAATGCTCAAATAATCATAAACTTAAATGTTTGTTGTTGGATATTTTCCAAACAGTGGGCCTAAACAAGTTTCATGATTTTTGGAAGTGCTTAAGTATTTTTAGAAAAGCCAAACAATTATAGAAGAATTACAAAACAGAAATAAAAAGAAAGGACAGAAAACCCACCTGACTTACCTCTGCAGCCCACGAGAGCCAGCCCAGCAGCGGCCCAGCCCACCAGGCCACCCTCTCCTGTCGTCTTCCTCCCCTCGCCCCGAAGCAGCTCGGTGGCAAGCGCTGGCGACGCCGTGGCCTCCTCCCTGCTTGCCTCACGCCCTCGAGGCCCTTCCAGCGCCACGGAGACGGCCACGGACCCCCCTCACTCTCTAGTTCTCTCTCCCCCTCGCTCCCTTGCTCTCGCTCATGGCCGAAGCCGCCATGGCCACACCGTCGAGAACCACCGCGGCCAGCCACTCCCTCGCTCCTTCTTCGTGCCCCCGAGCTCCGCCACAACTCCGTGGAGCTACACACCTGACGCACGCGACCGCAGGAGCCCTGCAACATCGTCTCCGCCGTCCTCATCACCGCCTCTTTCCGGTGATCGCCGTCGTTCGATTCGTGCCGTCTAGGGCTTCCCCGGCCTCGACCTCGACTCCGTTCGACCCCGCTGTGAGCCCCCATCGTTTCCCCCTTATTTCCCCTCTCCAATTGTCCCTCTAGCCATGTTTTCTGCCGGAGCCGAGAGCTCCCGCCCGCCGGCCATGTCGTCGTCGTGGCTACAGACGCAGTAGCTTGCGCCTGGGTGCGCCATCGTGCTTGGGCTGCTCCTAGGAGATGACCCCGACGACCAGCTGGTCCTGCCGTGCACCAAAACGCCGTTCCCGAGCATGGCCGAACTCCGGCGGCCGCAAAAGAGCTCGCCGCCGTCAGCTCCGGCCACCCCAGCTGCTATCGCTTGTTGCTTTAGATGCGCCTCCCAGGAACCCGTAGGAGCAAACCGCGCATCGAATGGTGCTCCGTAGCGAGCGAACGGTGCACCTCCGCCGTCGGCTGTGGTCGTCGCCGGCAAAACTCCGGCGTGCTGACGTGGCGCCGTCATTAGGGGATAATGACCCTGCTAATTAACCCTCTCTCACACTAACAGCTGAGTCCCACTGCCTAACTAAACACCATTTATTTTCTGTTAAGATCTAACTAACCCCAATGGGCCCACGCGTGAGCTTTGACCAAGCTGACATGGCTGTTGACTGGGTCCACATGTCAGCGACACTAATCAGCCCCAGTCACTAACGAGTGGACCCCACTGATCAGGTTTGACCTGAACCCACCCTGTTAACTTGCTGACGTCAGGGTGATGTCATGCTGATGCGGTAAATCCTTTTCTGGAATTAGTTAATTCTATTTAATCAGAAAATCCAGAAAAAGGCTTAAACTTCTAAAAATCATATAAATTCAATCGTAACTCCAAATGAAATAAGTTATATATGAAAAATGATCATAAAAATCCAATCTATCCATATGCACTGGTTTCATGCATGTTTAAGCAACTTAAACTTGTTGTTTATATCAAAACATGATAATGCACTTTATTAAGTCATAGTTTCAATTTGAACTTGAACCCTGGGTTCAAACTAACTCAAACCCATCTGATTATAGTTGCATTAGCCCAACACACTCATTTTTGCCATGTCATGATCATGCATCATATTGTGCATTGCATTGATTGTGTTTCCTTTTGTGTTGCCCGTATTTGTCCCCTCTCGATAGACGTGATACCGACGATGAGATCGATGACACCGATGAAGAGCTATACTATCTTTAGAAGTGCCAGGCAAGCAAAACCCCCTTGTTCATTCCGATACAATCCCACTCTGTCGCTCCTGCTCTCTTTTATTGCATTAGGACAACAATGACTCATCTGTTACTTGCTGCGGTAGTTGAACCCCTTTATCCTCTACATGACATGTCATTGCCATAGTAAATAGATGAAACCCACTAGCATGAGTAGGAGTTGTTTGAGCCCTGATGTGCCTACTCATTCATGCTTGTTTGTCATGCCTGCTACTGCTTAGAGTTGAGTAAGGTCTGATTCATCGGGGATGAATTGGAATGGTGATGAACATGTCCTACTATGTGTGAGCTAGGTGTGTGAACACGATTTGGTAAAGATAGCGGTTAGAGGCCATGTAGGAGTACATGGTGGGTTGTCTCATTGAAACCGTCCTCAGGAACTAAGTTCTGTGTTTCTGATCCATGAACAATTACTACCACACATTGGGTTCCGGTAACTCGACCCCTCTCGGCTTCTTGACCACCCTTGTCCTCTGTCCAGGACTTGCAATTAGTTTCTGGTGTTTGTAGTATGCTGGAGGCCGTGGGCAGCGCTGACCCAAGGGGTGGGCTATGATGCGGTAGGCACGTGGCCGGGTATGCCGGGCGCCCGTTTGGTGTTGCGGAACCCTGTACACATCGTTCGGGGCCATATGTGGAAACCTCGGCCGGACTCCCTGCCGATGGAACCTGAATAGGGGATAAACCAGGACTAGAGACTTGAGTGTTTAGGTAGACCATGGCCGACACCCTCGCTGGGCTTCCACTTGAAGGTTGCCGAGTACATGTCGTGTAAATGGCGGTAAGTGGTGAGAGCGTGTGTGAAGAAGTACACCCTTGCAGGGTTAACATCATCTATTCAAATAGCCGTGTCTGTGGTAAAGGACTTCTGAATTGCCTGTACAGTTCATAGACAAGTGAAAGTGGATACTCTAAAATGCGCAAGATAAGTGTGAGTGCTATGGATGGCGTTCTCGTAGGGAGACGGGAGCGGATCCATAGTGGTGTATTGATATGGTGAATATGTGGACTCATGTACGCCACCTCAAAGAGTCGCTTGCAGTCGTAGTTCAGAATAGCCACCGAGTCAAAGCTAGCTTGCTGTAGTTAAACCCCACCACTCCCTTTGTTGAAAATGATGCATATGTAGTTAGTTCTGATGTAAGTCTTGCTGGGTACATTTGTACTCACGTTTGCCCATTTTATGTTTTTGCAGAGAGACTTCAGTCTCACTAGTAATTCCGCGTGGACTTCGACGTTTAGCTTGTTACCTCAGCTACGATCTTGTGCCCTCGGCAGGATCTAGTAGATAGTCAGGCTTCTCAGCCTTTTTCATTTGTAGATGTCTGTACTCAAACATGTTAAGCTTCTGCTTGGGCTTTGACTTGTATGCTCTGAATGTTGGGTCATGAGACCCATGTATGTAATATCTCGCTCCTCGGAGCCTATTGAATAAATACTTGAGTCGTAGAGTCATGTTGTGATGCCATGTTGTATTTGCACATATCGAGCATATTGTGTGTATGTTATTGAAATGCTTGGTATGTGTGGGATCTGACTATCTAGTTGTTTATCCTTGGTAGCCTCTCTTACCGGGAAATGTCTCCTAGTGCTTCCATTGAGCCTTGGTAGCTTGCTACTGCTCCGGAACACTTAGGCTGGCCGGCATGTGTCCTTCTTCGTTCCTGTGTCTATCCCTTCTGGGAAATGTCACGCGGTGTCTACCGGAGTCCTGTTAGCCTGCTACAGCCCGGTTTACCGGAGTCCTACTAGCCCAGTTGCTATAGCCCGAATTCACTTGTGGATGACCGACACCTTCATTGTTGGGTCATGTATGCCTGTCCTTGTAAGTTAGTGCCACTTTGGGTTCACGACTAGCCATGTCAGCCCGGGCTCCTTGTCATATGGATGCTAGCGACACTATCATATATGTGTGCCAAAAGGCGCAAACGGTCCCGGGCCTGGTAAGGCGGCACGCGTGGGGATACTATGCGTGAGGCCGCAAAGTGATATGAGCTGTTACATGCTAGATCGGTGTGGCATTGAGTCGGGGTCCTAACAATGGCCCCCTACTGCAGGGTGCCAGAGAGGGCCTAGATTGATTTCTCGTGGCTACAGAGGCTTGCGGCGGCGGAACTTCCGATCTAGGTTATTTCCCGAAGGTTTATGTATTTATAGGAGAGGTTGGCGTTGATTTCAAGTTAGAGGGGTTTTCGGGCTTTCCACGAGGCAGGGGGCGCGCCACATGGGGGTGGGCATGCCCCCCACCCTCGTGGGCAGCCCAGGACTCTTCTGGCCCAACTGTTGCACTCCAGGGGCTTCTTTTGGTCCATAAAAAATCATCAAAAATTGGCACATCAATTGGACTCCGTTTGGTATTCCTTTTCTGTAAAACTCAAAAACAAGGAGAAAACAGAAAATGGCATTGGGCTCTAGGTTAATAGGTTAGTCCCAAAAATCATATAAAATAGCATATAAATGCATATAAAACACCCTAGATGGATAATATAATAGCATGAATACTTCATAAATTATAGATAAGTTGGAGACGTATCATGAAGCCAAAAGATTGAAGTTTAATAATGATAGTGCAACTTATTTGTGGCACTGCCGTTTGGGTATAAAGCGCATGAAGAAACTCCATACTGATGGACTTTTGGAATCACTTGATTATGAATCACTTGGTGCTTGCGAACCGTGCCTTATGGGCAAGATGACTAAACCACCGTTCTCTGGAACAATGGAACGAGCTACTGACTTGTTGGAAATAATACATACCGATGTATGCGGTCCAATGAGTATTGATGCTCGTGGCGGGTATCGTTATTTTCTTACCTTCACAGATGATTTAAGCAAATATGGTTATATCTACTTAATGAAGCATAAGTCTGAAACATTTGAAAAGTTCAAAGAATTTCAGAGTGAAGTGGAAAATCATCATAACAAGAAAATAAAGTTTCTACGATCTGATCATGGAGGAAAATATTTGACTTATAGTTTGGTCTTCATTTGAAACAACATGGGATAGTTTCACAATTAATGCCACCGGAACACCAGAGCGAAATGGTGTGTTCGAACATCGTAACCATACTTTATTAGATATGGTGTGATCTATGATGTCTCTTACTAATTTACCGCTATCGTTTTGGGGTTATGCTTTAGAGACGGCTGCATTCACTTTAAATAGGGCACCATCTAAATCCGTTGAGACGACACCTTATGAACTGTGCTTTGGCAAGAAACCAAAGTTGTCGTTTCTTAAAGTTTGGGGCTGCGATGCTTATGTGAAAAAGTTCAACCTGATAAGCCCGAACCCAAATCAGAGAAGTGCGTCTTCATAGGATAGCCAAAGGAAATTGTTGGGTGCACCTTCTATCACAGATTCGAAGGCAAAATCTTTATTGCTAAGAATGAATCCTTTCTAGAGAAGGAGTTTCTCTCGAAAGAAGTGAGTGGGAGGAAAGTATAACTTGATGAGGTAACTGTACCTGCTCCCTTCTTGGAAAGTAGTTCATCACAGAAATTAGTTCTTGTGATTCCTACACCAATTAGTGAGGAAGCTAATGATGATGATCATGAAGCTTAAGATCAAGTTACTATCGAGCCTCGTAGGTCTTCCAGAGTAAGATCCGCACCAGAGTGGTATGGTAATCATGTTCTGGAAGTCATGTTACTAGACCATGATGAACCTACGAACTATGAGGTAGCGATGATGAGCCCAGATTCCACGAAATGGCTTGAGGCCATGAAATCTGAGATGGGATCCATGTATGAGAACAAAGTGTTGACTTTGGTGGACTTGCTCGATGATCAGCAAGCCATAGAAAATAAATGGATCTTTAAGAAGAAGACCGACACAGACAGTAATGTTACTGTTTACAAAGCTCGACTTGTTGCAAAAGGTTTTCGACAAGTTCAAGGAGTTGACTACGATGAGACTTTCTCACCCGTAGCGATGATTAAGTCTGTCTGAATCATGTTAGCAATTGCTGCATTTTATGATTATGAAATTTGGCAAATGGATGTCAAAACTTCATTCCTGAATGGATTTCTGGAAGAAGAGTTGTATATGATGCAATCGGAAGGTTTTGTCGATCCAAAGGGTGCTAACAAAGTGTGCAAGCTCCAGCGATCCATTTATGGACTGGTGCAAGCCTCTCGGGGTTGGAATAAACGCTTTGATAGTGTGATCAAAGCATATGGTTTTATACAGACTTTTGGACAAGCCTGTATTTACAAGAAAGTGAGTGGGAGCTTTGTAGCATTTCTGATCTTATATGTAGATGACATATTGTTGATTAGAAATGATATAGAATTTATGGATAGCATAAAGGGATACCTGAATAAGAGTTTTTCTATGAAAGACCTTAGAGCAGCTGCTTACATATTGGGCATCAAGATCTATAGAGATAGATCAAGACACTTAATTGGACTTTCGCAAAGCACATACCTTGATAAAGTTTTGAAGAAGTTCAAAATGGATCAGTCAAAGAAAGGGTTCTTACCTGTGTTACAAGGTGTGAAGTTGAGTCGGACTCAAAGCCCGACCACCGTAGAAGATAGAGAGAAAATGAAAGTCATTCCCTATGCTTCAGCCATAGGTTCTATCATGTATGCAATGCTGTGTACCAGACCTGATGTATGTCTTGCTATAAGCATAGAAGGAAGGTACCAAAGTAATCCCGGAGTGGAGCACTAGACAACGGTCAAGAACATCCTGAAATACCTGAAAAGGACTAAGGATATGTTTCATTTATGGAGGTGAAAAGGAGCTCGTCATAAATGGTTACATCGATGCAAGCTTTGACACTGATTCGGATGACTCTAAGTCACAAACCGGATACATACTTTATTGAATGGAGGAGCTGTCAGTTGGTGCAGTTCCAAGCAGAGCGTCGTGGCGGGATCTACGTGTGAAGTGGAGTACATTGCTGCTTCAGAAGCAACGAATGAAGGAGTTTGGATGAAGGAGTTCATATCCGATCTAGATGTCATACCTAGTGCATCGGGTCTAATGAAAATCTTTTGTGACAATACTGGTGCAATTGCCTTGGCAAAGGAATCCAGATTTCACAAGAGAACCAAGCACATCAAGAGACGCTTCAATTCCATCGCCCATCAAGTGTCGGAAGGGGACATAGAGATTTGCAAGATACACACGGATCTGAATGTTGCAGACACGTTGACTAAGCCTCTTCCACGAGCAAAACATGATCAGCACCAAAGCTCCATGGGTGTTAGAATCATTACTATGTAATCTAGATTATTGACTCTAGTGCAAGTGGGAGACTGGAGGAAACAAGCCCTAGAGGCAATAATAAAGTTATTATTTATTTCCTTAATTCATGATAAATGTTTATTATTCATGCTAGAATTGTATTAACCAAAAACTTAGTACATGTGTGAATACATAGACAAAACCTATAGTCCCTAGTATGCCTCTACTTGACTAGATCGTTAATTAGAGATGGTTATGTTTCCTAACCATAGACATGTGTTGTCATTTGATGAATGGGATCACATCATTAGGAGAATGATGTGATGGACATGACCCATCCATTAGCTTAGCATTATGATCGTGTTAGTTTCATTGCTACTGCTTTCTTCATGACTTATACAAGTTCCTCGGACTATGAGATTATGAAACTCCCGAATACCGTAGGAACACTTTGTGTGCTACCAGATGTCACAATGTAAAAGGGTGATTATAAAGGTGCTCTACAGGTGTCTCTGACGGTGTTTGTTGGGTTGGCATAGATCGAGATTAGGATTTTTCACTCCGTGTTTCGGAGAGGTATCTCTGGGCCCTCTCGGTAATACACATCACTATAAGCCTTGCAAGCATTGTGACTAATGAGTTAGTTGCGGGATGAAGTATTATGAAACGAGTAAAGAGACTTTCCGGTAACGAGATTGAACTAGGTATTGAGATACCGATGATCGAATCTCGAGCAAGTAATATACTGATGACAAAGGGAACAACGTATATTGTTATGTGGTTTGACCGATAATGATATTCGTAGAATATGTAGGAACCAATATGAGCATTCAGGTTTTGTTATTGGTTATTGACCGGAGACATGTCTCGGTCATGTCTACATAGTTCTCGAACCTGTAGGGTCCGCATGTTTAAAGTTCGGTGATGATCGGTATTACGAGTTTATGTGTTTTGATGTACCGAAGGTAGTTCAGAGTTCTGGATGTGATCACGGACATGATGAGGAGTCTCGAAATGGTCGAGACATAAAAATTGATATATTGGACGGCTATATTCGGACACCGGAAATGTTCCGCTTGATTTCGGAGAAAACCAGAGTGCCAGAAGGGTTATCGGAACCGCCCGGGGAAGTATTGGGCCTTAGTGGGCCTTAGGGGAGAGAGAGGGAAGCAGCCCAGGAGGTGGCGTGCCTCCCCCCCCCCAAGGGGAGTCTGAATTGGACTAGGGGATGGGGGCGCGCCCCCTCTTTCCCTCTCCCTCTCCCTCTCCCTTCCCCTTCCTAGTTGGACTAGGAAAGGAGTCCTACTCCTACTAGGAGGAGGACTCCTCCCCTCCTTGGCGTGCCCCAAGGGCCGGCCGGCCTCCCCCTTTGCTCCTTTATATATGGGGGCAGGGGCACCCTAGAACACACAAGTTGACATTGTTTAGCCGTGTGCGGTGCCCCCCTCCACAGTTACACACCTCGGTCATATCGTTGTAGTGCTTAGGCGAAGCCCTGCGCCGGTAACTTCATCATCACCGTCACCACGCCGTCATGCTGACGAAACTCTCCCCCGGCCTCAACTGGATCAAGAGTACAAGGGACGTCCCCAAGCTGAACGTGTGCTGATCGCAGAGGTGCCGTACGTTCGGTACTAAGATCGGTCGGATCATGAAGACGTACGAGTACATCAACCGCGTTGTCATAAGGCTTTCGCTTTCGGTCTACGAGGGTACGCGGACACACTCTCCCCTCTCGTTGCTATGCATCACCATGATCTTGCGTGTGCGTAGGAATTTTTTTGAAATTACTGCGTTCCCCAACATAAAGTAATCAACCAACATCGGTAAGAGTACCAACACCGACATTCCTGGGAAAACAACCGAAAAGCCTCATCGACATCGCTGGGAGCCGAGAGTACGAATCACAATTGTCAAGAACGTATCAACCATGACAGATATTGCGAGGATAAACCTCCTCGTGGCGACCATGAGAAAAAAAATAAAAAATCGTTCCGGCGAGGCAAGATATGAAGGACCATACCTAGACAAATTTAATATTCCAACACCAATATTAACGTTGAGAAGGAGATCTCGTCGTCGAATGAAGGGCCGAAGATTACTTATTGTATACAATGACATCTCCAATGATGAAGAAGACGATTAAAAAACCCCTAACCCCATCTAATTTAAACACTACTATTATAAAGAACTTCACTCAAAGATTGGGTCCACCACCCCTCCTGATACCGCCGAGGCTGGCCGGAGGAGGGGAAAACGACCTATGGTGGAGGCGGAGGTGGCGGCGGCTAGGTTTTTAGGAGGAGCTCTCGTATGAGACAAACGATTAATGGTTTGATCATTGGGGAGTCCACATTTTACTTAAAGAACGTCTTAGGTCATGTATTTCGTTGAAGTATTTCCTTGAGTCAACTACATCACAGGTGCTTAAAGTTGGCTCGAAAAGTCACTTTAGTGTAAAAACTTGTGGCGTACATTGAATCGGTGCAACAACAACTTGGCTTCCTTGTGCAAATACGGTGCAAATCACAATTGAATACGCCTCCGGGCTGACTAGGCACGCCAGCGAGGCATGGGCCCCGCAGTCAGCGACCAGACGGGGGAGGCAGGGCGTGTGGGCTCTTTATTTGCAAAAATACCCTCGGATTTATTTTTTCAAGAGAAAGCCCTAGCAAGGCGGGTCCCGCGTGTCAGTACAAGGTGTGAGTAAAAAAACGAAAATATGTCTGGCTCGATATAAAACCCGGGATCCGGAGAGTGCACGCGCACGGTACTAGCCACTGCAACCCCAACAATTCTCATGCTCGGACTGGATAGGCACTCTCAATATAAGCAAGATGCTCACTGGGCATGGACTACAGTTAGCGCGGCCAGTTTTTACACGTTAATTTTTTTAAGATATTTGCAAAACGCATGTAGTAAGTAATAAAATAATGTTAAAATATTAGTGTGCTAAAAGTATTATACACAAACATTTTTTTACACTCGTGGCTCATATTTAAAATATACAAAATATTGAATACAAACATTTACAAAGTATTTATGACCATTAACTTGTGAACAATTTTCACTTGTGACCTATATACAATTTATTTTACATAATTTATGTATCACCACTATTGAATATTCATATCAACATGTTATTTTCTAAATTATGAATATTAATTATTATACAAACATTTTCCCAAATGACATACTTATGAGTTATAATTTAAGAAATATTTGTATTCTTATACGAGCATTTATTTGAATATATATGAACTTCTTTAAATGACTCATACAAATATTTGTATATTTATTAATTTAGTTATGCGTATATCTATAAAATTAATAAGTGGATATTTTGTGAAAGTACATGAATTTTTATTGAATGTTTTTTCTTTTATGTTTATGTACATTATTTATAACACATGATTATAGTTTACATACATAAAGTACTTCGGCCGTTCCTATTTATAAGTATTTTTAGAGATTTCAATAAGAACTATACGGATGTATATAGACATATTTTATAGTAATATACATTAACTGATTTTGTTCCGTATGTAGTCTTAATTGAAATCTCTAAAAAGACTTATATTTAGGAAAAGAGGGATTATATCCGAAAAAAAGGAAAGGAGGGATTATACTTGTTGTTTGGAGGCAACAATTGTCTTTGCTTGGAGTGGCAGGTTCGATTGCAGGTCTTTTTGTGGTCGCTAGTTGGATTGCCTCCCTATCTATCTTTTTTAACTTGTATCAAAAATCTCAATTTACATTGTTTAACGATACTAACATAAAATATTTTTATTCAGATGAGACAACAAATTCCCAAGGTTGTAATGGTTTGTTGCCCATGCCGCGTACATTTAACGATTTTATTTCTCATATATGTAGCACGCTAAGAACTAGTATTTATTTTAACCCACACCAGGGGGTTTTTTGTGGGAAAAAATATTAAGAGTGTTTTCGCAAAAAAAAGCGGGCCACACGCCCTTGTCTCCGACTTGAGTCGCTGACAACGGGCCCCATGCCACGCTGTCATGCCTATTCAGCCCCGTGGACATATTCAGCAGCAATTTGTACCGTATTTGCACGCCTAAGCCAAGCTGTTGCACCGGTTCAATGTACACAACAAGTTTTAGCACTAAAGTGACTTTTCGCGCCAAGTTCAAGCACCGATGATGTAATTGACTCTATTTCCTTAGGGCCAGTAATATGCAGGAGTAGAAATTTATGGGTGTCGAAAACATCCAGCAATCCAATCGGGGCCTTATTGGTAATAAACTCAGTAGCCAGATGATCTATTAATTTTTTACGAAAGATGATCTATCAGTTACAGTAGCTAAACAATCATTTGTATATTTCAGTCGTTGGACACTGAAATGCTCAAGCCATTGTTATTGGTGCCATTTCCCCCCTAAGTCTGCCTCATGCTAGCTGATTATCAAGCAAATCCTGATCATTTACTTCCTACGATGTCGAATAGGAGTATATAGTAATGATACATCTACAATAGTAAGATTTGTACTTTTGGAATTCCCCTTGTTGTTCTGGAAAAGGTGACCTGAAGAGATTCGTAGTATTGCTGGCATGGCCTGATTGCATTTATTTCGGTGCCCATTACCCAGCTCATCATTCTGGTAACACCGCTCTTGATAGGTATCGATTTGTTTTAGCCCATTCCAATCACCAAACTTTTTCTTAAAATCTAGTTTTACTGATCAAGTTGACCCTTGATTAAAATGGGTTATTTATGGACTATGGACTAGATTTCCACACAATTTTAATTACTCCCTTCGTCTCATAATATAAGACTTTTTTTAACACTACACTTACATTGGAGTAGTTTCTTAACCAATCAAATGGCATATCTACTGCTTGTATAGATCCCGCAAAGAAGAAAGGATCAATGACTATTGGCTGCTTCCAATGAATGCCTGATTGTGGCCTTTTTGAGCAAACTGGGTGATTTGTAACCTAAATTTAATACTCCCTCTGTCCGAAATTACTTGTTGCATAAAGATAAAAATGGATGTATTTAGAACTAAAATACATCTAGATACATCCATTTCCCCGACAAGTAATTCCGGATGAAGGGAGTATGATGGTAAGAACTAAGAACTTTATTCAGAAATATCTTTTTTGTCGCCATGGAAACATATTTTTGATATGACCATGATATCATTTATTCGCAGTATCTAACAAACAATGGTGGAGGAGACGGGCTGGAAGCTGAACCGCGTCTTTGATTCGTAGTTGAAGAAGACATTCTCTTTAGGCCCAACCGGGCGGCCGGCGTAGAGGGTGCAGAGCTTGCCGTCGCCATCCGGCTTGATGGCAGTGTCCGGGTAGACCTCGATGGAAGAGCTGAACCCCGGGCACGCCAGCTTTACGTTCTTCTGCGTGCACCTGGCGCAGTTGTTCACCAGTGTCACGTACTGCACTAGCCTTCCTCCCGGATCCGGGTAGGCCTCTGTGGTGACAAAAATATCTGAAGTTCTGCACCCTGCTGCACTGCCTGCTTAAACACACGATGAAAAAGAAATTAAAAAGTGCCTAGATGGACCTAGAGATAATCTGATCGTAGATTGCTTGCAAGTTTTTGGTGATTGTTTTGCTATGCAGAAGCAGAACACCGTACCTCTGTTGCTGATGCCGAATAACAAACAGGCCACAAGGATCACCGCTGGCTTGATCTCCATGCTAGTGTCTTCAGATTGCAAGCAGATACGCCGTCTTCAGATTGTGTTGATTTATATCTTGCTAGTGGCAAATGGTGGGCTATTTATAGGCGAATGGGCTAGAGGAAGTTATTGTGCCAGCTGGATTTCGATTCTTTGTTGGAGGCAACCATTCCATGCACGATTCACCAGATATAAGTGCAGATTTGATTGAGATATAAGGTATAACTCCCTCTGTACCCATTTATAAGGCATAAATTTTGGAAACTTCAATTCGTAACCTTTCTAAAGCTTCTTTTCAGGGTTTTTTAACAATTAATGTTGGAAACTCTGTAGAAGGTTCAAGTCCCATAACGTCCTTTTCCCTTTTTGTGTTTGTTTTCCTCACGGTTTTCAATTTTTTTTGTTGTCTTTCTTTTTTTAGTTTTTTTCTTTCATTTCCAAAAATTGCTCTTGGAATTTTTAAAAACTGTTTACAATTTTTTTAAAGTTAGTGATTTACTAAAAATGTTCACATTTTGTAAAAATATTCAGATCTTAAAAAATGTTTGTGTTTTAAGAAAATTTTGGATATTTCAAAAGATATTTGGAAATTATTAAAACGTTCAAATTTTTTCCAAGAAATCAACATTTCAATTTTTTTTACTTCGAACAATCTTATTTTCTGAAAATTGTTCACTTTCGAAAAATAATTCCTTTTCTTTTTTTAAACCAAACTAGTAAATGCATGGGAGTGGCTATGACGACGGCGCGTCTTCGGTTTGCTTCAGTGCATGTAGTTATTGCTAGGTAGAATACGAATATAGATGTAATTTTTATTATTTCTACTAGTGTTCGTTCTAGTAGAAGATGAATTGATCAGAAGTTTTTCGTAAAAAAAAACCAAACTAATAAATGCATATGTTAATATTGGGGAGGAAATTAATTACATATTTATATTAGGTAGCATATCAGTTACATGTTAATTGCATGTATATATTAGGTAGGATATCAGGTACATTTTAATTATATAATTAGCATATACATTTTTATTTAGTATGATATTAATTGCATGCTAAATATATTGAGCACTCACCGTTCGAGCAATCCAGGTCGTTTGATTGACCTAGTTTGATGAACGAAATTAGTTGGATCTGCCCTTTGTGTCTTTTAATATTGATATAAATAGAAAAAAACATACTACTGAAAACAAAAATAACCACTCGCTACATGATGTCGCCAATGGGTTGGCTCGGACGGGGATCCTTTTTTATATAATCAATACCATGATATATTTATAGTACATGATAGAGATACATGAGCCCATAATCCACTTCTGAGCCCCGGCTCATCTGCGCCCAAACTGAAGAAAAATATTTAAAAAAGGCAAATTCAAAAATTCCTTTTTTTGCATGGTAGATAATTTGATGCGTGAGGTTTGCTTCAATTTTCAGATCATTTGGACATCTGAGCAGCTGTCGGAAAAAAAGACAAATCTGGGATCTGTAAAAAAGTTAATGTTCATCCACTATTCTGACCCAATGCTGAGAGCTACTCAGAAGTCCAAATGACCTGAAAATGGGAGCGGACCTCACAAAATAAATTTTCTACCATGAAAAAAACAATTGGATTTTTTTTAATTTTTGTGATATTTTTTCTTTCCTGGTGCAGATGAGCACTATGCACTGAAACGCCGCACTCCACATGAGCTGACTACAATGATTACAAAATTAAGTTTAAAAGACACGAGCAAATCTTCAAGATTTTCAAACTATTTCTTCTTTCATGGCACAATATTGTACTTCTCTGAAGGCAGCAGTAGGAAATAACAAAGATATCAAACCACAAACCTGTAAATGCCAAGGCCACTATGAACACACGCAACCATTAAAGTAATGAACCAACATTAGAGCATCTTCAACAGACGCCAAATGCGGCGCGCGCAAAAAACAGCTTTAGCGCGCGCCCATCGCCTGGTTTGGCGCGGCGCGCTGCGTCCGCTCCAGCAGCCGCACTAAAATGCAGCTCGCGCGCGCCGCTCCAGCAGCGCGCAAAAATGCAGCACGCGCACTCGTTCTATAAACTAGAAATGTAGGCATAGATTTTAAAAAAACTAGATAGATTGCGTAGATTTTAAACAATACAAAGGTATTTTACATCCGAAACATAGATTGCATTAAATAAAAACGACAAACGGTAAACATAGATTGCATTAAAAAAACTACTCTAAGTCGCTATCATCATCACCACTATCATCCTCGACGGTGTCGTCCGAGGTAGTTAGCCAGATGTCCAGCCACCGCTCATCGTTCGGCGTGAAGAACGACTGCCAACCTGCTGCAACGAGGTCGGACTGCGCATTCGCCAACGCCTTCCGCCGACGCTTGTCCAACCGCGTCGTGCGGCGCCTTCGCGTGTCCTCCTCGCGGCGCCTTGCCCAGTAGGCCTGCTCGTAGGCAACGTCCTTCGGGTGGCGCTGGCACCACTCCGCCATGACCCGCTCGTCCTCCTGGGCGACGAGGAGGCGGCGATGCCGCTCGGCGTGCTCCGCACGGTCTTCCGCCGTGTTCAGACGAGGCAGAGGGGCGAGGTTGAGTGCTTGCTGGAGCGTGTACACATCTTGGAAGTTCATCTGGCCGCGCGGCCGGCCTAGGCGCCACGCCGCCGCGTCGTACGCGCGGGCGGCCTCGCGTGCCGTCCCGTACGAGCCGAGGCCGAGCCGGAGTTCGCCGGAGCGTATCTCCGCGGAGTAGCTGCCGTTGGGGCACAGGCGGACGCCGCGGTAGCCGGACGCTCCTCGGCGGCGCGGCGGCATGGCGGCGCGTCGGTGGCGGGGCGCTGGAGCGGCGCGTGGCAAAGAGGGAGAGGAAGAGGAGAAGAGGAAGCGTGGAGAAGGTGTGTGGCGCGCGCAGCACTTTTATAGGCGCGCGCAAGCGGGCGCCTTTTCGCGCGCGCAAACGGTTCCCTCGCGCGCTTGTTTCCCGCGGCCGCTGGAGCGCGGCAAACCGCCCCGCGCGCGCTAAAAGCTGAGTTTACCGCGCGCGCGCCGTTTGGGGCGGCTGTTGGAGATGCTCTTAGCAAGAGTACCAACACCAGTATTTCAGGGAAAACAACCGAACAACCTGGTCGACGTCACTTGGAGCCAAGAGTACAAAGCATCATTGTCGAGGACGTAGCAGACATGATAGATATTGCAAGGACAAACCTCCTCATGGCAACCATGAGAAAAAATAATCTAAAATCGGTCTGGCGAAGCAAGATTTGGAGGACCATACGAGACAAATTTAATCTTCCAACATCACCATTGACATCGGGAAGATATCATCATCAAACAAAGGGTCGACGATTACCATCTCAAATGACAAAGAATATGAATACCAAAACTCTAATCCAATCTAATGAAAACACTACTATTATTAAGAACTTCACTCATAGATCGGGTTCTCCGCTCTCCCGATACCGGCTAGGCCGGCTGGAGGAGGGTGGTGGAGGCGAAGGTGGTGGCGGACACCATACCTCTGTTGCTGATGCCGAATAACAAACAGGCCACGAGGATCACTGTTGGCTTGATCCCCATGTTGATCTGGTAATATGCCTTGATGTCTGAGCAGATATAGCGCCTTCAAATTGTGTTGTTTTAGGCTGGTCATAGTGGGGAGTAACTTAGACTAGTAACATACATATGTTACTAGTCTATATTACTACCTTCATAGTGGGTAGTGTCATAGGTGTGGTAACATAGTTGCCTTCATTTATTACTTTGTAGACTTATTATGCATTGGAAATCGCTATGTGATGGTAACATATTATGTTACTCTATTTGCCTCTCTCCTCATTAACTACTTGCCACATCATCATTTTTACTTATGTGGCATCTATGTTACTATCTATGTTACTCCCACTATGACCAGCCTTATCTCGTTAATGGAGAATGACGGGGTATTTATAGGCGAACGGGCTAGAGGAAGTTAATGTGCAAACAGGATTTCGATTCTTTGTTTGAGGCAAGCATTCAATTCACGATTCTCCACATGTACAAGTACACATATTCGATTGAGAAAAGGAATTTATGATCATATACGTATCACAAATATATAATTATTTATTAGAGCCATTAGTGCAACGTTCCTGACAGACTGCGTTTTTGCCCGTCGCATCTGTCCTAGGCGTTCGGACATTAGAGCATGGTTAATAATACAGGCATATAATGGCTATATGATATTGTCATATTATCTATAGCCATCATTTATAGTCACTGATACAATAAGGTTAGCTATAAAGTCGACTATAAAATTAGTAAAAAAAATTATCTTCTATCTATCTTTTTTTTTATATTTATTGCATCTATCTAGGAGCACGTGTATAGTTAGGCACTTGCATGAGAGCTCACTTCACTTAAGTTATCATATCTCTCTCTTTCACATAGATAAAATTGTCATGTAAGCAGGCTACAAACCTGGTATTGTACTTGCTCTTAGAAGAGGTAAATACAGCGGGAGTCATAGAATTTGCACGTGACGGTTAGTTTGATGCATAAACTTGCAAAATACGTGTTTCCAGTCATCGAACTTGCGCGAACGTGCAAATACGGTCACATTTTCCGTACACGGGTGTATTCATTGACTACATGGCATACCAGGTGGCCAGGGCCCATTGTCAGCAGCCGAAGCTCTGTGCACGTGATTTTCTTTACAGAAACACCCTCAAGTTTTTTTTTAACTTCGTACAAAAGCCCTCCGGTAGAGACAATGTTAAAACAGTCTCCTGGTGGGTCCCACCCATCATAGTGCGTTGTAAATTAATTGTGCTGGAAAACTGGGTCCGAGGGAGTTCGAACCGGCCACTAGCTATAATAGCGCTAGCGTTTCAATCACACCACCTAATCTTGCTTGTTCTTTTATTTATCCTTTAGGCTAAAGGTACATACATATTTAAAATGATATTTTTCTTTTCTCACCATTATAAAATTTAAATTGTTCAGATTCAAACAAAATTTGCGCAGATTTTTCTGAAACAAAATTACGTACATTCATTTTGCACTATATTTTCTTTTTCTAGATTTTATAATTTTAAATTGTTAGAATTCATGCAAAAATTTAGTTGATTTCTATGGAAAATTTACGTACATTCATTCTGGCCAATAGATTCTTTTATCTAGTTTTTCAAATTTAAAATTTTCGAATTCAAACAAAATTCAGTTGATTTGTTGAAAATAAATTTACGTACATTCATTATGAACTATATTACCTTTTATATAGATTATTCATTTTTAAATAAAAATAGTGATTTGTCCAAAAATTTATGTACATTCATTCTAACTTATATTTTCTTTTATCCAGATTTTCAAATTTAAAATTATTATAATTCAGACAAAAAGTTCAGTGATCTATCCAAAAGAATTTATGTACGTTCATTCTGCAGTACATTTTATTATATATATATATTTAAATTTAAAATTATTCAAATTCGAAAAAGAATTAATTGATTTGTCCGAAAACGTACATTCAGTCTACATTATATTCTGTTTTATCTAGATCTACTAATTCAAAAATTCATATTCAAACAAAAATTTGGTTGATTTGTCCATAAAAAAACATGCATTCATTGTGCATTATATTTTATTTTATCTAGATATTTTAATTTTAAATTATTGAAAATTAAACAAAAATCTAGTCGATCTGTCCGAAAAACTATCTAGAATATAAGTTGTTTTCTTAAATAGAAAAGAAAGAAAGAAAAAATACATATTATAAATTGTGTTTATATCTTTATGTGTCATTGTGACAGGATGGTTCGAACCAGGGCTTCCACTTTTTTGCGAACCGTTTTCTGGTTTTGATTTCTATTTGATTTCTTACGGTCCTTTTATATAAAGCTAATTGTGCAGGTTAAACGTGAAAAGTCAGTTTTGCCGATTAGCTAGCATATGCATGCGAATTGCAGCACGTAATGTTGTCGAATCCCAACCCTCACTGCTCCAACCTTTTTTCATTTCATTTTAGGATTTTCTGCGTAAAAAAATGAAATACAACCGTGCTTTTTGGAAAAAGATGCGCGCGGATTACCCACCTCCTCAGCTAACAGCGGGCCCTTGCCACGTTGGCATGCCCCTCATGCACGGGATACGGCCGGATATGGTAGAAAGCACCGTATTTGCATGTCTGCGCAACTTTGATGATCAGAAACATGTATTTTGCAAGTTTATGCACCAAACTGATCGTCACGTGCAAGTTATATGACTCCTAGTGTATTTACCTCCTCTTAGAACATGGTTAATAGTATAGCCATCAGCTGACTATATAAGCATGTTATGTCATCCAGAGTTAGCATTTAATTACTGATACAATAGTGCTGACCATAAGGTTGGTCATAATGTAACAACTTTTTCTCACTTTCTCTCTATCTCTTCCTCCCATTAAATATTTTTATCTAGGAGCACACGTAGAGGCGGGCTCTTGCATAAAGGCCCACTCCTTCACTTTTTGAATGTCTCTCTCCTTCACATAAACAAAAGTGTCATGTAAGCGGGCTTATAGCCCACTATTGTACTTACTCTTAGACCAACTTGTGATCCTGTCTGCGCTTGTGTCTTATTGAGGGGTGTCTGCACTTGTCTTGAGGAGCAGAGAAAGCTACATGGGTCGGGCCGCTGGTCCTGTAACAGAGATGGAGCTATATGTAGTTTGGGCCTTAGGAGTGGCCCACGCGAATGAAGGAAGAAAAATGGGCCTTGGTGATTTCGCAAAGCAAGGCAAACCCTATTTTTCGCATTCCGCAACAAAATTGTCCACCCGCTGCACACCCGCTCGTACATGGGCCGGCCCATTTACCATATTTTTTTAAAGTCTGACGACCCCGTTTTGGGAACCTTTTGGAAGGATCCCGACCGGTTTCGGAACCTACCGGTAGGTTCTGAACCGCCTTTTTCCTTATGGTTTTTTGGGATTCTTCTTATTTCTTTTTTGGTTTTTCTGTTTTCAGTCTTGTTTTACCATAAAATAAAAAAAACATATTTTCAAAAAAATTGAAATTTAAAAAATTGTTCAGACTTTCAGTACATACCTCACATTTTTCAAATAATTGTTTGGAAATTTTAATTCTCTTCACAATTTTCAATAAATGTTTGGATTTTGAAATTTTGTTCATTGTATTAAAATGTGTTCATGTTTTTTTAAAAATTGTTCCTCTTTGTCCAAAAGTCGTTCATGTTCAGTGCTCGGGCATGCCTTAAATTTCACTTCTTGCATTCGGACATCTCATACTAGATTCTTATATCCATACAAAGACATGCAAAAGAAGTAGAACCTACGTACTACGTCGATCCTACCTACTCCTCGTTAGAGATCACGATGATCTTTGTGTCCAGCTCGGGCAGCATGGGCGGCAGCTGCAGCTCTGGCTCCTCCGGCGCCTTTGGTTGCTCCGCTCCGGCCTCCTCCACCTCTATCTCCGTGTCGAGCTCAGCAAAGAGCGTGTCGGACTCCTGCTCCCGTCTGAGGAACGCCCGGTTGTCCTCCACATAGGCCTCATCCTGGATGGACACCAGGATGGCCTGCTGCTCCGCCATCTCATCGGACTGGACAACGGTAAACTCCGCCTCCGTCTGCTCCAAGTTGAAGGCGGGCACCTTGAAAGGACATGTGGTGCCCCCATGTGTGGTTTTGGTAATTGATGACAATCTCTATGGACTAATGGTTGCCTTGAGTTATATTTGAAGGGTTTGCCCATAGGCTTTTCTTGGAGTCCATTTGTTGGTTTCAATGAGAGTTTGTGATGACCAAGGTGCTATTAAGGAATTATCCAAAGATTGGTCATATGAGTGTTGAGCTTATTGCAAGCATGTCTTGAAGAAGAAGGTTGTGTGATCATTCATGTTTACCTTCAAGACATCATCCAAATGAAGAGAGTTACAAAGATTCAAGGTTGATCAAGACTAAGTCAAGAGTGAATCAAGTGGATCAACTCACAAAGCGTAGAAGATGTACCGAGAGGGATCAAGTGATCCCATGGTATGGTAAGCATTATCCATTGCACTTTATGTACTAACCCATGGTCTATGTGAGAGTTGTATGTGGGGTTAGGTACGTATCCATGGGCTTGCGTCAAGAGGAAGATATCATACAACCCATGGAAAGGATGACATCAAGTGGTGATCGTCATCAAGATTGCCGTGTGCAAGTTCAAGTGGAGCATCACGAAGAGATCAAGTGCTTGAATCTTGCCATCCATTGTGGTGTCAATGGACTTGTGAAGATGTGCCGAAGAGTGGCTCACCCATAGTGAACTATGGGGGAGCAATCATCTAGTCTTCATCGAGCCAACGCAATCAAGAAAGGTGGTCCAACTTGAGGGAGTCAAGATCGTCTTCATGTAGCTCAAGTGGACCATGTGCAAGGCAAAGGTTTTCCCTTGATAGGTTTTATATTTTACCGGTCTTGTGGTGGTAGTTGGGAGACCGAGTTATAGGATCGTTTGCCGTACTATCAAGGAGGGCTCTCAAGTTGGTAGCTTGATCGTATCATTAGTAGAGAGCTCAAACCATTGCATCCTTGCATCATGTTTGTTGGTTCTTGTTTGGTTATCTTTGTGAGTCTTAGAGCTTATGGTCATCTTGATGACAAGCTTGAGTTCATCGAAAACGGAGTTCGCATGCGTCTTCTATGATGTTTTCGGTGTTGGAGGTTTTACCGGTCTTATCCGATGAAGGGTTCTCACCATTTTCTTATGGAACTTTTCTCATTTGCTTATTCTTGATATTTCTATCAATATTGTGTTAGCCCATGTCGTTAGCTTTCCAACAAACTTGGTTTCGTTGAATTCGGAGTCCGTTTGCAAAAGTTGTGGCTGTTTTGGTAAAGGCTGCAGCGGTACTACCGCGACTAGAGCGGATGTAATTTTTTACTACCGCTCCAGAGCGGTACTACCACGGCTCCTACAGCGGTAGTACCGCTCCAGAGCAGTACTACCGTGGCTCCTAAGCGGTAGTACCGCTCCGGACCAAAAACTCGTGTTTTCTCTCTTGTTGGGCTGTTTTGACCGTGCTAAGCGGTAGTACCGCTCCTCCAAGCGGTAGTACCGCTTGTGCACGACCTGAGCACATAACAGTTGGATTCGGGAGGTCCTATAAAAGGGGGTATTCTTCCCCCAATGAACCTAATCCTTTGAGCTCGTGTTCTTCCCCCATTGTTGACCTTCTTCGAGCTTGCTAACTCTCAATCCCTCCAATGATTCTTGCTAGTTCTTCAGGGAAAAGAGAGAGGAGATCTAGATCCACGTTTCCACCAATCACTTTCTCCTCTAAGTGAGGGGAACCCCTTGGATCTAGATCTTGGAGTTCTTCGTGTTCTTCTTTCGTTCTTCCTCTCATTTTCCTCCCTAGCATTAGTTGCTTTGGTGGGATTTGGGAGAGAAGGACTTGGGCACTCCGTGTGCCCTTGCCATTGCATTTGATGCATTGGTTTGAGTTCTCCACGTGATACGTGGAGTTACAAGTTGAGAAGCTTATTACTCTTGGGTGCTTGGTGCCCTTGAGCTTGTTCCTCTTGGGTGCTTGGGCGCCCTAGACGGTTGGTGGTGTTCGGAGCTCAATCATTGTGGTGTAAAGCTCCGGGCAAGTGTCGGGGTCTCCAATTAGAATGTGGAGATCGCCCCGAGCAATTTGACGGGTACCGGTGACCGCCCCCAAGGGTTGCCAAAGTGTACGGGTCCGGTGACCGCCCCTAAGGGTTGCCATTTGTACAGGTTCGGTGACCGCCCTCAAGGGTCCCTTAGTGGAATCACGGCATCTTGCATTGTGCGAGGGCGTGAGGAGATTACGGTGGCCCTAGTGGCTTCTTGGGGAGCATTATGCCTCCACACCGCTCCAAACGGAGATTAGCATCCGCAAGGGTGTGAACTTCGGGATACATCATCGTCTTCGCGTGCCTCGGTTATCTCGTACCTGAGCCCCTTTACTTATGCACTTTACTTTGTGATAGCCATATTGTTCTTTGTCATATATCTTGCTATCACATAGTTGCCTATCTTGCTTAGCATAAGTTGTTGGTGCACATAGGTGAGCCTAGTTGTTGTAGGTTTTGTGCTTGACAAATTAACCGCTAGGTTTATTCCGCATTTGTTCAAGCCTCTACCGTAATTATTTTAAAATGCCTATTCACCCCCCTCTAGGCGACATCCTCGATCTTTCAATTGGTATCAGAGCCTCGTCTCTCTTTGTTGGGCTTAACCGCCTAGAGAGTAAAGATGTCGACTAGGGGATTATGATTCTCTGACACTCTTAGTTTCGATGGCACAAATTTTGATGTTTGGGTAATTCGCATGCTTAATCTCTTTAGGGTCATGGACCCAAATTTAGAGCGAATTGTAGATATGGGTTTTTTCTCCTCCAAAGGATCCCCAAATATTATCTTTAGAGGATGAGAAAAACTCTTATCTCAATGCTCAAGCTTCTAATGTGCTTTTTTATGCTTTGAGTAATGTAGTTATTTTTCAACTCATGCCGTTCCGGGATGCTCATGAGTTGTGGACAAAGCTTCAAGATGAATATGGTGTGTCCAATATTTGTGGGGATGATTGTTCCCCTCCACCTCCGATCGTATAGTGTTCTCAACTTCTTCTACTTCACCTACATGTGGTTTTCCACAATGTAATGATATGGTGAGTAGTGTTGGCCATTGCAATGATGATAATATGCTTACTGTGGATGATCCTTCATCACTATCTTATTGCAATGCTCCCTCTTTGGGCTTTAACACTTCGAGCACTCCAAATGTTTCACATGCTTGTGTTGATAATCCTTGCATATCATGTAGAAATTGCTTGACTAGATCTCATGATGATATGCTTGCTATGTCTTGTTGCCATGATAAAAATGCATCTATTTCCTCGAATTGTTGTGCTAACAATGTAGAGGAAACCGAACACTCCATGGAACAAGATGTGGTGTTTAATGGTGCCTCAAGGGATCCTACATCATCATCTATTGTTTTTTGCCTTATGGCTAGGGCGTCAAAGGTATCTCCTACTTTGTACCCCAATATGTCTCTTGATGATGATGTTGAGGATAATGATGAAGAGAATGATAATGTTGCCTCTTTAAAAACTAAGGGGGAAATGATTTTTAAAGCTCTTCATAAAAATAAAATTGCTCGTTCCAACTTCATGGAAATAATGTCCATTGCCATTGATGGCAAGAAATACATTGAGGAGTTGGAATCTCATCTAGAGGAGCCTGAGGTCACCATTGAGAAAATGGAAGGTCATGGGCGTGATTACGCTAATGAGATTGCGGACCTCTCTCAAGCTCTTGAACTTGAACAAACCACCAAGGAATCTCTTGAGGAGACTTTTGCTCTAGAATTGTCTAGAGTGAAGGAATCTAATGATAGAGCTCTTGAGGTGGCCAATGTTTTTGAAACTAAAAATGGTAAGATTGAAGTTGCTCATGCTAGACTCCTTGAGGATTTTGAGAACCTCGAAAATGGCTCAAGGGTCATCAAGGGTGAGCTCATCAAACTCACCGAGTCTCATGCTCAACTTGAAGCTTCTTATTTAAAAGAGCTTTCCAAGTTGTCCTCTCCTATTGTTGTAAATGATGATGCTTGTGCTACTAACTCTATTACTTGTGAAGCATCCATTTTGAAGGAGAATGTTGAGCTACGGGCTCAACTTGAGGTGCTATCTAGCAATTATGGGAAATTGGAAGAAAGTCATGAAAAGCTCTCAAGCTCTCATGATGATCTTCTAGTATCCCATAGTGTGCTAAAGATAGCTCATGAGGCCATGATTGCTAAGGTAACATCTAGTGAGCCTCATGTGGATACTAGCACTACTTCTAGTCAAAATAGTATATTGCCATGTGCTAGTCCTTGTAATTCATCTACTCACAATGTTGGTACATCTTGTGATGAATTGCTTTCCTTGCCTTGTTGCTTTAACGATGAAGCTTATACTTCCTCTAGTACTTGTGTTGAGACTAACCATGTAGAGGAAATCAAAGAGCTCAAGGCCCAAGTCACTTCTTTGAAGAAAGACTTGGAAAAGAGTCATCAAGGGAAATCCACACTCAACAATATCTTGAGTGTGCAAAAATCCCCCAATGACAAAGGTGGACTTGGATTCAACTCCAATAAGAATAAGAAGTCCAAGATGAACAAAAGGAAGGGCCAAGAACAAGTCAAGAATTCGGCCAAGATTGTTTGCTTCAAGTGCAAAGTCGAAGGGCATCATGTTAGATCTTGCCCATTGAAGAAGAAGGCCATTAGTGTCAAGCAACAAGGTAAGAGGGCACAAGTTCAATCTCATGCTCAACATCAAGTTGAAGAAAGGCCTCTTCCCAAGAAGACTCAAGTTAATGCTTCTCAAATTGAGAAATCAAGTGAGAAGAAAGTGAAGAGTAGACGTTGCTACTTATGTCGTGAGAAAGGTCACGTCGCTTCTTCATGCACTAGTAGTAACTTATCCAACCCAATTATTATTGATGATATCTATTCTCTTGGTAAGGATAAGGTTGGCAATGTGTTTGCCAAGTTTGTTGGTACTCAAAGTGGTGTCAAGCAAAGAACCATTTGGGTAGCCAAACCTATTGTGACTAACCTCTTAGGACCCAACTTGGTTGGGGACCAACAAGCTCAAACTTGATCAATAGGTGTTGTTGGAGGGCATTGGAGACTTGGCTACATTATGAAGAATTAAGGGGACTTCATCACTCTTATTGTCTCAAGCCAAGTCAATTGAATCATCAAGTTTATATCTTATATCCAATGTGCCTCCTTGTGGTAACTTGTACTTAAAATTGCTTACATTGAAAGTTACTTGCCCCCTTGCATGTTTTGGTTTTGTTCCTTGCATGTGTTTGTATATGTTGTGATTCCAACTTGCTTATCTTGAGCAATCAAGTATGTGTGTGTTGGTTTGCACACCATGTACATGTGTGTCGTGCGTTGAGCCTTTATGCTTCTTGTTTGTATCCTAGTTGGCTCGTGTGAGAGATTAATGGAACATCCCATTTTGGGGGAGTGATGTGCTTTGTGCACCTCACAATCCTATAAATGTGTGTACATGAGGAATACCATCTAGTATTGATATTACAAGATTATCTAGTCGCTAGGTGGTATATCTCTCATGAGAAATTCAAATTCTAAATAGTCCATTAATTATCTCTTGTTTGTTCCTCTTATTGCCTCTTGTTAAGTTCTTATTGGTATCACATTATGGGGGAGTAATATGCTAAGTGCATATTACAAGCCTAGAAAATGTGTACATTTGAGATATTGTCACCTAGAATTGATATTGTAGATTATCTTGTTCCTAGGTGGCATGTTAGCTCTACAAGTTGCAATTTGCTTGTGTTTGTTGTGAAGATGATGTTGGATGTCCTTGTTATCTACCACCGGGATTTATTTCCAAATACTTTTTGTCTTTTGACAATTGGTAGTCACTTATGTGTGGTAGAATTTGTTGATCATCTTTACTTTGGATTTTGTTTTTCCTTTTCTCTTGCCAAGGTTTGTGTCAACTCCCGGTGTCTTCCCTACCACTTGTGGATCTTGTGTATTTCTTGTTCTTGTCTAGTGTTTTCTATATATAGTGAAAGTAGTGATCCCACCTTGTGCATTTTGTATTCAAATTTAAATCCTATATAATGCACAACTCGTGGGGGAGCTATCCTATTTTCTTAAGAACACTCTTCTTGTGATCCTTATCAAGTGTGTTTTGGTGGAAGGCAAGCCATTTCTTTTTGATACTTTGTGCCATCATGAAACTTTGTTGAGAGATTGGTTTGTTTGGAACCATCCTCTCTTTGGGAGTTTGACATCTTTAGTTTAGTGTGTATCAATGGATATCTCATTCCTTGATGTATCCTTAATGATATCTTCCAAGTGATGATTTCTCCATTTGGTATCCTTTTCACTTGGCATTTCTTTCTCTTTAGGTTTCGGGTTTTGAAAGTCTTGAGCATGCATGTTTACTTCATGTATTTTATTTTGCATGCTTTCTTTCTTTGACTCAATATATAGGGGGATCTCCACCAAGTCTCAAATCGGATGAGATGTGTATGAAATTCATTTTCATATCTATATGCACATATTTATGTGGAGTTTGTCCTATGTATTGGTTTTTCTAACTATTTGGTCCCAATGAGTTTGGGTACTGTTTAGTCTGTGTTGTTCTTCAAGGAACATTTGGAGATGCATTGGATGCTCGGCTCACTCACAAGGAAGGTGTTGTCACCATGTGCATATTGGAGTCAAGCTAGGATGATCAATGAACTACTATCTACCTTCAATTGGTATCTACTACATCCTTCCAATGAGATCTCGGTAACAAGTATCTATTCATGCTCTCTCCTCTTGCATTCAATCTTGTGTAGGTTGCATCTTGGCATGATATTCATTTCATATCTTGTGATACTTGTTTCCTTTCTCAAAGCATCCCAACGATGATCTCTTGTTGCTAGTTGTTATGCCTTTGATGGATGTGTGTTTGGACTTCACTTATATACAATAAGACCATATCTAGCCAAGTGCTATGCTTTCAAGCAAATATCTTATTGGTATATTTATGACTTCCTTGTGGATATCTTGTTCCTTCGTGTTGTAACTATTTCAGGTGTACATCCTTCTTTGTAGATATATATATCATCATGATTTCGTCTACATAGAACCTTATACACTTGAGAGAAATTACATCTCTAGTTGATATCTTTTCTTTCACGTCCACCTTGTCTTTCTTATGTTATTTCTTTGGTGGCTCCGTGAAAGCTTTTGCCTTGAGTGCGTGTCCTCTATCGTTGCATCTTGTTGCACTCTTGTGTGGTGAAGATTATTTTCCTCTTGCTTATCTTTACGAGGTTTTTGCCATCTTAATTGGTATCCCTCGTCTTGATGAGCCTCCCCTCGTCTATCTTCACCACGGGTTGTCACAAGCATAGGTTCTCTTTTGCTTATTAGTAAGCTTGTGAACCCATTTGCCAGTTGTGTGTGGGAATGATAGGCCTTGCACCGTGTGCCTCATTCTTTCAAGACTATGTTGATGCTTAATCCTCATCCTAATCTTAGTCTTCTCAAGTGCTTCGCCATGACTCACACACATCATTTTGGTTGAGCCTATTCTTAAGTTGCCTCTTTTACATGTTGCTCAACCATGTGCTTGTTGCAAGCGCTAGGCTTTGTTTCCTATATGCTCACTTGCACTGGATGTGAGTTTCTATTGATTTTGGGGGAGCTATGATCCTATTTTGTGCACTTTGTATTCAAATACAAAAATTCTTATGTGTGCACAAATCATGGTGAGCTTCTCTAGTTTCTTTAGAACACTCCTTTGCGCTTTTCATAATATCTTTATTTTTTGTGGCATGTAGGATCATTGGTCTAGTTGGTTCAATTGATATCCGTTGATTGCTTGCTTCAATTGGTATCTTCTGATTGCTTGTGTCTCTCTTTGTTATGTCTTTGTGGCATATCTTTCTGTTGCAATCTTTGGGCATCAATATAGTTTGTCTTCCTCCAAGTATTGGCAGTTGGATATGTGTATTGCATTCCACTCCCTTGTTGAGAAATACACAATTTATGAAGGACCACAATTTATATTGGCCTTCTAAGATTTTCGCCCATTTTGGCAATCGATGCCAATGGGGGAGAAGTTTCAGAGAGTTTTGTGGAGTAGCTTTGGTTTTTGTTTCCTTAGCATTTGCATCTCATACGCATGCATTATTGGTTGGTGCATTGAATGGTGATGCATAATTCCTTGTATAAACTCTCTTGAAAGTGATTGTCATCAATTACCAAAATGGGGGAGATTGAAAGGACATGTGGTGCCCCCATGTGTGGTTTTGGTAATTGATGACAATCTCTATGGACTAATGGTTGCCTTGAGTTATATTTGAAGGGTTTGCCCATAGGCTTTTCTTGGAGTCCATTTGTTGGTTTCAATGAGAGTTTGTGATGACCAAGGTGCTATTAAGGAATTATCCAAAGATTAGTCATATGAGTGTTGAGCTTATTGCAAGCATGTCTTGAAGAAGAAGGTTGTGTGATCATTCACGTTTACCTTCAAGACATCATCCAAATGAAGAGAGTTGCAAAGATTTAAGGTTGATCAAGACTAAGTCAAGAGTGAATCAAGCTGATCAACTCACAAAGCGTAGAAGATGTACCGAGAGGGATCAAGTGATCCCATGGTATGGTAAGCATTATCCATTGCACTTTATGTACTAACCCATGGTCTATATGAGAGTTGTATGTGGGGTTAGGTACGTATCCATGGGCTTGCGTCAAGAGGAAGATATCATACAACCCATGGAAAGGATGACATCAAGTGGTGATCGTCATCAAGATTGTCGTGTGCAAGTTCAAGTGGAGCATCACGAAGGGATCAAGTGCTTGAATCTTGCCATCCATTGTGGTGTCAATGGACTTGTGAAGATGTGCCGAAGAGTGGCTCACCCATAGTGAACTATGGGGGAGCAATCATCTAGTCTTCATCGAGCCAACGCAATCAAGAAAGGTGGTCCAACTTGAGGGAGTCAAGATCGTCTTCATGTAGCTCAAGTGGACCATGTGCAAGGCAAAGGTTTTCCCTTGATAGGTTTTATATTTTACCGGTCTTGTGGTGGTAGTTGGGAGACCGAGTTATAGGATCGTTTGTCGTACTATCAAGGAGGGCTCTCAAGTTGGTAGCTTGATCGTATCATTAGTAGAGAGCTCAAACCATTGCATCCTTGCATCATGTTTGTTGGTTCTTGTTTGGTTATCTTTGTGAGTCTTAGAGCTTATGGTCATCTTGATGACAAGCTTGAGTTCATCGAAAACGGAGTTCGCATGCGTCTTCTATGATGTTTTCGGTGTTGGAGGTTTTACCGGTCTTATCCGATGAAGGGTTCTCACCATTTTCTTATGGAACTTTTCTCATTTGCTTATTCTTGATATTTCTATCAATATTGTGTTAGCCCATGTCGTTAGCTTTCCAACAAACTTGGTTTCGTTGAATTCGGAGTCCGTTTGCAAAAGTTGTGGCTGTTTTGGTAAAGGCTGCAGCGGTACTACCGCGACTAGAGCGGATGTAATTTTTTACTACCGCTCCAGAGCGGTACTACCACGGCTCCTATAGCGGTAGTACCGCTCCAGAGCAGTACTACCGTGGCTCCTAAGCGGTAGTACCGCTCCGGACCAAAAACTCGTGTTTTCTCTCTTGTTGGGCTGTTTTGACCGTGCTAAGCGGTAGTACCGCTCCTCCAAGCGGTAGTACCGCTTGTGCACGACCTGAGCACATAACAGTTGTATTCGGGAGGTCCTATAAAAGGGGGTATTCTTCCCCAATGAACCTAATCCTTTGAGCTCGTGTTCTTCCCCCATTGTTGACCTTCTTCGAGCTTGCTAACTCTCAATCCCTCCAATGATTCTTGCTAGTTCTTCAGGGAAAAGAGAGAGGAGATCTAGATCCACGTTTCCACCAATCACTTTCTCCTCTAAGTGAGGGGAACCCCTTGGATCTAGATCTTGGAGTTCTTCGTGTTCTTCTTTCGTTCTTCCTCTCATTTTCCTCCCTAGCATTAGTTGCTTTGGTGGGATTTGGGAGAGAAGGACTTGGGCACTCCGTGTGCCCTTGCCATTGCATTTGGTGCATTGGTTTGAGTTCTCCACGTGATACGTGGAGTTACAAGTTGAGAAGCTTATTACTCTTGGGTGCTTGGTGCCCTTGAGCTTGTTCCTCTTGGGTGCTTGGGCGCCCTAGACGGTTGGTGGTGTTCGGAGCTCAATCATTATGGTGTAAAGCTCCGGGCAAGCGTCGGGGTCTCTAATTAGGTTGTGGAGATCGCCCCGAGCAATTTGACGGGTACCGGTGACCGCCCCCAAGGGTTGCCAAAGTGTACGGGTCAGGTGACCGCCCCTAAGGGTTGCCATTTGTACGGGTTCGGTGACCGTCCTCAAGGGTCCCTTAGTGGAATCACGGTATCTTGCATTGTGCGAGGGCGTGAGGAGATTACGGTAGCCCTAGTGGCTTCTTGGGGAGCATTGTGCCTCCACACCGCTCCAAACGGAGATTAGCATCCGCAAGGGTGTGAACTTCAGGATACATTGTCGTCTCCGCGTGCCTCGGTTATCTCTTACCCGAGCCCCTTTACTTATGCACTTTACTTTGTGATAGCCATATTGTTCTTTGTCATATGTCTTGCTATCACATAGTTGCTTATCTTGCTTAGCATAAGTTGTTGGTGCACATAGGTGAGCCTAGTTGTTGTAGGTTTTGTACTTGACAAATTAACTGCTAGGTTTATTCCGTATTTGTTCAAGCCTCTACCGTAATTATTTTAAAACGCCTATTCACCCCCCCTCTAGGCGACATCCTCGATCTTTCAAACCTGCTGGTCCGGCTCCTCCACCTCCATCGGGCCATCTCGTCCTCCTCCTCTTCCCCCGACTGCTCCTCCTCCTCCTCCTCCTCCGGCTCCGGTGAGTATGGAGGCAGCCCGGCAGCGATGCGGGTGGCGCGCGCGGCTTGCCTCACCCGGATCTCCTGCTGGATCTCAGAGGAACGCTCCGACGTCAGCATGGCATAGTTGGTGATCTTGCTCCGGACCATGGCGGAGTGCCGGAGCGTGGGCGAAGTGTTTTACCGTGGAAAGAGCACCGGAGCGGGAGAGGGAGGAGGTGGATGGGTTCGGACTGGCAACACGGAGAGAGGGGAGGGGATGGGTTAGGGTTGCCAGACGCCGACCGGCTTAAATAGCCGGATTTGGTCTTGGACGGCGAACTGGCGCCACGCGGTGTTCACACCACAGCGACGGACCTGGCGTCCATCGGACCGCCGGGTTTCCGGGCGTTTCCGCGTGGGACCCCGCCGTCAGACCGACGTGGCGGACGTGCCCGGTGCGTTCGGGCACCTCCATATCCGCCCCATATTTGGGCTGGATGTGGGGGGTGTCGGTCAGTCCCGGCGTTTGAGGACCGTTTGAGGGGTTCGTCTGGGTCAAAAAATCGTGACGTATAAGTCGAGTTTGAGAGGTCCAACTATAGATGGTCTTTTTTTTGAACATCGGTACGGACGCAAGCGCTCATATACACGCGCATACACTCATCCCTATGAACGCACACACGCACACCCTACCCCTATGAGCACCTCCAAAAGACTGAGCCGACATATCATCAAATAAATCCAAAAATAAATGCGAGCACCAGGATTTGAATCCTGGTGGGTTGGGAATATCACAGTCCCTCTAATCATCCAACCATAGATTGGTTCGCCAGCTATAGATGGTCTTATTCTGTTTGCTTAGTGTCACTCACTGTAGCATCCCACCGCAAGCCTCGAACCCAACGAGAAGAGTCCACGTTTCGGATGATTGGTCCGTTATCGGAAAAAAGCCAAACAAATCACCGCCGTTAAATAAGGATCGACGGCCGCGGCATGGCCGTCGTCACATCGTTCCTCCGCTGCGCGACCGCCGCCGCTCTCGCACTCCACCACCACCACCACCAACCGGCCTTCCTCGCCGTCCGCCTCCGCTTCCCGCGCCCCCGGATCCCGACAAGGATGTCCATGTCGTCCTCGCCGGCCGCCGCCGCAGCCGCCGCGCCGCACCAAGCCGGGGCGTGGTACGCGGTGCCGGACCTCAGCCTCCGCGACCACCGCTTCGCCGTCCCGCTTGACCACTCCTCCCCCTCCGCGCCGCACATCACCGTCTTCGCCCGCGAGGTTGTCGCAGGTACTCCCCGCTTCCTCCCTCGCATCTCCCCTGCTACGCCTCTCGGTCACGGAGTTAGGGGGATAAGATGGCCCTGCACATCCGCTGCGGGATCGGTGGGCAGGTTAAGTAGAATTTCGCGTGCTCGTTTTATCTCTCTCTCATTTTTTAATCTCTGTTCTGAGGCAACCAGGAATCAGTAGTAGGAGTATATGCTTAGGAAATACTAGTAGGAAGTAAAACATTGTTTGGTAGATTTGGGAATGAGTCATGCAAACATTGACGAACCTTTTGCGCTGTCCACTGGCACGACCATGCTAAAACACACAGTTCCCGCTTGGTTTACTGAATCCTCGGTAAGGCGTGTCGGGTGTAGCTGCAGAGACGCTGGGCCGAGACGCCGAGTGTATGGATACAATGCCCATGCGTGGAAGAACTGAATTTTAAGTTAATGCAATGTATCCAACATCATATGCTTGGAACACTTCATGCTAATTTCATGTTGAGCGAGCGTGATTAACTTACTACTGTACTGTTCTTTTATGCCCTGCATCCACATGACTGTTTAAGTGTATCATTACAGCTGGAAAAGAAGAGGCCGCTTTGCCTTATCTGGTGTACCTACAAGGGGGGCCTGGATATGAAAGTCCCCGTCCCACGGAAGCGAGTGGTTGGGTAAAGAAGGCATGCGAAGAATACCGCGTGCTATTGCTCGATCAGGTACATTCCAACTTCTTCGGCAGATGCTCTGTACTCTTCGGTTTTTGCACCCATCTTGGTCTTCCTGTGCTGACATTCTTTTTACCTTTCAGCGAGGAACAGGATTGTCAACACCGTTGACAACATCATCTCTTTCTCAAATAACATCTGCAGCAGAGCAGGTGGAGTATCTGAAGCATTTCAGGGCGGATAGCATAGTTAAGGATGCAGAGTTTATTCGTCGGCATCTTGTACCAGATGCCAAGCCTTGGACAATTCTGGGACAGGTATAGTATGTAACATTATGTGACCTTGATGCACTTGTTTGTCTTGCATTTCTTATTTATTGTTGTTAATGCAATGTTGTCATTTATACCGTCTATTATTTCCTTCTATACAGAGTTATGGTGGATTTTGTGCCGTTACATATTTGAGTTTTGCTCCAGAGGGCCTGAAAGCTGTCCTTTTAACCGGAGGGCTTCCACCACTAGGAAAGCCCTGCACTGCAGAAACTGTGTACAGAGCCTGCTTTAAGCAGGTTCAGCAGCAAAATGAGAAGTACTATAAGAGGTTTCCTCAAGATGTACAAGTCGTTCATGAAGTTGTGAGATACTTGAGTGAATCTGAAGGTGGAGGAGTAAGTCATTCTTATTATTTTTGCGCTTTCTCTCACATGTGAATTTGAAACTTGTTTCTTATGCAACATATTTTTATCAGGTTCTTCTTCCATCAGGTGGCAGGTTAACCCCTAAGATGCTGCAGTGCCTTGGACTATCTGGTTTAGGTTTCAGTGGAGGATTTGAAAGACTGCATTATCTGTAAGAAATATTTGCATTTTCTTCATTACTTGATAAAATAATGTGACTTTCTGATCTGTGTCACTCCTTGCTATTGTCTGGGACAGACTCGAGAGAGTGTGGGATCCTGTACTCGTTCCTGGTGCAAAAAAGAATATAAGCTATTACTTCTTGAAAGAGGTACTAAGCATCACCAGTATAATGTTGATCTTTAAAATTACCATGTTCTATGTCTCTAATGGGTAACCTTACATTATATTTTCCTGCAGTTTGACATGTGGGTAGGTTTTGATCAAAATCCTCTCTATGCTCTCTTGCATGAGTCTATCTACTGCGAGGTAACTTTTGATACCTTTTTTTAATCTGTTTAGCTGGTACTGCAACTCTTTTTCTTAAGTCTACTGTAATTCATGGATCCAGGGATCTTCATCAAAGTGGTCAGCCGATAAGATCCTCAATGAAAATGGAAGTTTGTTCGACCCTGTTAAGGCTACAGAAGAAGGCCGTCCTGTGTATCTTACTGGAGAGGTATGCCCAGATCTTTATGGGATGCGTCATTTGTTATAGTCATGTTCCTGCTAAATTTGAGCTCTACCATGCGCTGAGAGTAGACTTTGTAGCATTTTGGTCTGTCTGGCAAGTTTGTAGTAATCTGTAACTCTTTAATTAATGAGATGAGGCAAAGCTTTGCCTTTGTTTATAGAAACTGGTTCCTTACAAACTTAGGGCGTGTTTGGATGCTCTCCGCTCCCGGAGTTTGTCGAGCGACGCCGAACGGGTAAACTCCGTGGAGTAGAAAATGAGGAGTGGAGCGGTTCCAGGCAAAAAATGCAGAGCTGCCTTTTCTGAGATCTCAGATCCTTAAATCAAGGAGTTGATAAGATTTACGAAGAAATTGCCACCGCCAAGTGAAAACGGTTCGCGTGCTCACTCATTCCTGTTCCTCGCCCAGCTCCACGTGAATCGGGAGCAGAGTTGTATGCCGAACAGCTTTGTACTAGCGCTATTTTCTACAAGGAGCGGCATTTCTGGTGGAGAAGCGGGAGTTGAGGATTCGAAGGAGCTAGAGCATTTCCGAACACGCACTTAGTAACCCATGAAGTGAAAAGCTATAACATTGCAGGCTGTTTTCAGTCTATGAATAGTCTGTAGTTACCAAAGTGTGGCAATTGGAAATTTCAAAGTTGCATTTTATTTGCTGAGATCTTACCAACGTGAACTTAGGTTGACAATGCTCCTTTTACGAAGGGATGGTATTCAGTGCAAAGGACTCTTCTAGTTTAGCTATTGAAGGGAGTCCGACACTACCCTTTTCAGTACCTGGGTAACCTTGGGTCAAGCCATGTCAGGGCGAACTTATGCAATGATAAAGGGGACACTACTTAGCAGCACCCTATTGCGTACTGAGATATTCCTTGCTTATGATTTGTCATGAGTTCCTAACATGTGTTTGTTTCCTTAACCCAGATGGTGTTTCCATGTTTTTTCGATGAGATCAATGCTCTACGACCCCTAAAGGAGGCTGCCCATTTGTTAGCTGAGAAGGAGGACTGGCCTCCGTTGTATGATATCAGCGTGTTGAACAACAACAAGGTTCGATCTTTTCCCAAGATTATAGCCTCCTTCATGGCATGCACGCTTGTTTCATCTGACGCATGTATGTCATGCTGATTGCATTCAGGTTCCAGTGGCCGCCACGGTGTACTACGAGGACATGTACGTCAACTTCAACATCGCCAAGGAGACGGCATCCCAGATCGCCGGGATCCGGCTGTGGGTGACCAATGAGTACCCGCACTCCGGCCTTCGCGACGGCGGCCCCCACGTCTTCGAGCATCTCATGGGTCTTTTGAAGGGCAAGAGGCCTCTGTTTTAGCCTTTCAGCTCATCCATAAATATATGACAATAAAGCCTTCATTTTCTCCTAGTTGAGAAATGAATTACAATATACCCCTGGTTAAATATCTTTGAATATCTGCACATATATCCTGGGGCACAAATTTTGGCGCTCCAGTCATGCTTGCACGCTTAGAATTGCGCTATGTTATGCACAGCTCGTTGAGATCCTTCTGAACTCTAGAAGTTCAGACAAAGAGGAAGAAAAGAAAATTAGAAGCCCAAGAAAGGGTATCTGAATTCTAATGGGGCTGGATTGTTCAACGCGCCAAAGAAAGTGTACTAGTTCAGACTTTATGTTTCATATTCGTAAGATCTGAAGACGAACTGTTATCACAACAGAGTAAATTGCAAAGGATCATCTGTAAGTTCTGCTTCCACATTACATATTTGTTTCGAAGCTTAAGTATACTACAGTTCCAAATTATCTCAGTGTCAGCCAACAGCACAAGTTTTGCTCGCAAGGACATGGACTTTGTTCCTCTTAGAGGTCAGAGCCGAGGGACAGTTTGCAAATTTGTAGGCGAATAAAAGTTTGACTGACGTATACATGTAGAGAAAGTGTATTGACGTATACACACATGTAGAGAAAATTAGCAGGAAATGAGATGACGGCCACAGTATGTAGAGAAAATGGAGTGCTCCAAGCCCGTTTGCAGATCCTCGAACAAGCACAAAACGGGCTTGGAGCATGCCAGATGCCCTCTCGATATCCTTTCTAACCCCTTGTCTGTGCACAAAGTGAGGTCTCGATATCCTTTCTAACCCCTTGTCTGTGCACAAAGTGAGGTCTTTCCTTTGCCATGGCTCAGGAATGGTCTTGATGAAGGTTGCCCATGGTGGATAAATACCATCACAAAGATAAAAAGCCCATGTTATAGTCATGACCAATTTGTGGAAAACTGTAGGATGGCTGAATATTATGTTATATTAATCTGACCCGTGTAGGGGTATATATAGAGGTACAATGGAGGGAGAGAGACTTGGAGTAGAGGACAAGTTAAACCTATCCTATTTCTATCTCTTATCTCTATCTTAAACGTAAATATACTTCTAACATTCCCCCTCAGTCGTAGCGGGAGTGAAGCGGACGATGACGACTGAATTTGAACTCTTGTGCTTTCGTCGTCTTCTCCGCCGCACCATCATCAACTGCGTCTCTGATGGGTCGGCACCTAGGGCGGTGACTGTGTCCCCTTCTAGTGCCTTCCTGCCTTCTCCTCTATTCCCTCCCGCAGTCACAGCGGGAGTGTCGTGGACGCAAGTGACGAGGCGGACGCTGTTGACTGGAGTTGTTGCCGATGAGTTGTTGTAGACGTAGCCTTTAATGTCGAGGTAGCCGATCATGGTGATGTAGCCGTGGTCGAGGTAGTCGTGGTCGATGGTGTGGTCGTCGTGGATGATGAAGCCGCACAAAGCCGGAGGCGCAAAAAAAATGCGCTATGACGGAGCTGCAGACGTGGACGATGCACCTTGCTGATGTCAGAGGGTGCCGTCGGCGATGAGTCCACCGATTTTGCCAAGACCGGAAGAAGCCCATCGAGCACACATCGGTTTTACCAGAACCGTGTGGCCGTGTAGGGTCGTCATTGTAGTGACGCCGTGTCGATGCAGTCGTGTAGTTATGGATGACGCGGTCGATGCCGTCGTCGTGACGCGGTCATTGCCGTCGTCGAGGTCGCGTCTTGCAAACAAGTCTGTCAGAGGACGCTAGGTGCCCATCTTGTGGACGAGGCCGCGGCGGTGTGTTGATGAAGATGTTGGTGAAGACGACGTTGATGAAGACCTTGGCGATGAAGTGTCGGCGATAACATTGCAGCGGCATGTCGACGATGATGCGTCGCTGGAAGGCGTCCCTCCGCGTGACGAAGTGTCGATGTCGCGCCATGCTGAAGAAGTATGTTCGCTCATAGCCCGGCGTAGTCGTACAGGTTGATGTCGTTCGGCTCGGGGTCAATGCAGATGAAGATCGGTTACGTAGATGCATGTCGTTGGTCTGGTTGATGCAGATGTAGATCCATAGCCCGGCGATGCAGAAGTGCTGATGTAGGTGCCTGTGACCCGTTGTTGAAGGCGAGGCGTCGAGTAGCTGAAGCCGAGTCGATGGATGCGCATGGACAGGAGGTGTGCGGTTGCACGTTCCGCCCTCCAGGTCTCGATGCGCTCGCATGAGTCACACATCAGATGCATGCTCGTGGAGTCGACGCAGTTGGCGCCGGTGCGTACCGGCCGGCTAGATCAGTGTAAATTGCTTTGCTCGGCGTAGATCGGTCGGTGCAATTTGCCCGGTGCTTCATGTTGAAACTGGGGCATACTGCCGGTACAGGAGAACTCGATGCAGACCTTATTGAAGCCTCATCTGAGTGCATGGACGTACCTGGGTCTGCTGGTTGCTTCGTGTTTCGCCGGATGGATGCTGATGGAGCCCGGAGTTGTGGTTGGTTCGTGGGTATCAGCCGGGCAGAGATCGGGATGGATCCGGCCAGCGCTCATATGACTCCATGCAGGCGACGCGTGGGATCTGCTCCTGCCGAGAGATCTCGTGCGTGGTAGTATCACCCTCCCGTGATCAGGAGGTACGCGTCTTTGTTGGAGAAGATGGCTATGGCTGATCGGAGCGGCGCCGGCCGGCTGTGTGTCGATGTAGATCCGCTCGAGGCGCACGACGATGGATCTCGCACTGATTATCACCGGATTTGCAGATCGCTGGATTTATTTGGTGGCTAAGAAAAAATCAATCTACTATGAAAATTTGGAAATTGATCTAATCTAAGGAATTGATCTAAACTATGAGCCGATCTTGATTGATCGGGTGCCGCGCCCCCGGGAAGAGGAGATTAATCTCCCGGGGGCGGCATGCCGCGGAAGTCGTGGAAGGACCAAGGATCGAGCGACGTTGGTCTAATGGCTCTTATACCATGTGGAAAACTGTAGGATGGCTGAATATTATGTTATATTAATCTGACCCGTGTAGGGGTATATATAGAGGTACAATGGAGGGAGAGAGACTTGGAGTAGAGGACAAGTTAAACCTATCCTATTTCTATCTCTTATCTCTATCTTAAACGTAAATATACTTCTAACACAATTGACCATTCATGGTATAGTTGCACAGAGGAGCTTCTCCCGCACACAACCTTGCAAACAATGGAGGAAGCTGCAACACGTTGATGTCATTGTGAGACCCGAACATCCCAAAAAAATAGTGCCAAATCTAAAGGTCTTGTGGTGCCACTGCTCTAAGAATCATGGCGGGGTCATATTCGTCCTCATCTATCCAAGACGTATAAGTGATGTCGGCATAGAAATACTCCTTGTTCGCATCCATCATGTTTGCTTCGAAGTAAACAACAAAAACACCAATAAATTTGGTATGACATTTGGTCGAACACTTTGCAAGGTGTGGTGTCAGCAGATGGACGGAATTGTGCCACGGGGTCAGCCTTGGACTACGTGGATATAGTGCAAGGGGGAGGGACAAAAATGAGAAAATCGGGGCTCCTGGTGTGGATATTGGGTGGGTTGGGGCCCTGCGTGGCGGAGGTCAGAACGCCCGCAAACCTCCTCCAACTTTGCTTTCGGTTTATGGGATTACAAACTTGTGGCGCCACGTCACTTGAATGGCCTAAAGGGTCCGGACCGCGTGGTCCGAACATTTGGAGGTGTTTTGCTGCATGACGTTGGAGTTTCCCAAGGAATAGAGATCGAAGTGTTCATCACTTACCAGTGGCGAAGGTGGGTAAACACCCTCAACTTCTAGGGGGCGTAGAAAAACGATTGGTCAAGAAACTGAAAAGGTTGGGATAGAACGTATGCGTTCCTAAGGAGTTGTTTGCTGGAATATTTAGCACATTTAGGGTTTTATTCAAATCTTCACACTACTTTACTTCCAGCAAAGAGATCCCACAGTAATGCACAGGGTATCACCGAGTTGCTCTAGTGCATATGAGCAAAGGACCAGGGTTATGTGGTATGTCCCGGTCTCCTGGATAGCCAGATTGTCAGCCGTTAGACATCGGTCGCAAGCAGCAATCCGGAGGAACGTCTTGGCTCGAGGCGCCGCTTTGGCGGACCAGATGTGCGCCTTGTCGTCAGGTTGCGGAGCACCTTTCAATTGGCATAGGTTCGCCTACGCGGCGGTGTAGTTTCCATCAGCCGTCCAACACCAGGCCACTGTGTCTACCATCGTGTCGCTGAAGCTTATAGCCGCCACCATCTCCGACAGGCAGCAAAGTTGCCTGAGCACCCGTGCAGAGGGGTTGGGCTTGACGAGGCACATCCAACGATTGTTTGTGATGCCTCACGCAGCGACAGACGGCGCTTGGTGCAGTGTTGCAGCAGCTCGGGCCATCTGTCAGTTGGGCGCAGACCCCCTCTGCCCAGTGAGAGTCCCAGAAAGGGGTGGACCTGCCATCCCAAATGGTGATTTTGGTTGATGCTCGCAAGAGTTCCTCGGCAGTGCTGTCAGCGGGTAAGGGGAGTCCATGCCACGGCCTAGAGCGGCCAGTCCAGAGAAGCCATTGCCGGCGGCAGCATAGAGCTTTGCGTTGCCTCTCTAAGTCTGGGATGCCAAGACCACCGTATTTCCGCGGGCGACACACCGCTGACCAGTTCACCAGGCATTTACCGGTCGTCGCCTCCTCTTCTTGTCCTAGTGTCTCAAGTAGACGGAGGGGGTACATATATGTATGAACGAAGTTGTTTTCCTTGTCAATTGCTCATTTTCTTTGAGATGACAATTACTAATAGGTAATGGAAGTATGGCGAGGTGTGTTAGCAGCTAAGAGCTGTTACGCAATCCCGGGTCCGCTATCACCAGCGTTTCCGACCCACATGCGTCAACCAGGCCCAACCGGAGAGCAACACCGACTTATGACAGGCCTTGGGCCCTCTCCCCCAAAAGACTAGCCTGTTAGGAGGGGACACCCCCGCCTTTATAAGTCGTGTTATGTCTCCCCCCACAACCGATGTGGGACTAAACCCAACCAGAGCAATCCTCGGTTTAACACCAAAGTGAAGATATATAAGGCGAGGCTTCAAAAAGAACGGATGGGAGCTCGAATACCAAACAAACAAATTCGCAAATTTATAACAGATGATCAAAGACCACAGGTAGCGTCGCTCTCGGTCTTTCCAAGAAAATTTTCATTTCTAGCAATGCGATTTGCCTATATATAACCGTACGTATATATTGCCCTATTGACCCTTTCTAGTATACCGGAGTAGGTTTCGACGACGACACGCGCGTATATACGCGCCGAACTTGGCGTGTTCTCGTGTCTCTCTGCACCACAGCTCCATCCAAGTCGTCCCGGACGCGTCGTCGACCATTGGGGACGAGTCGTCCCATCTCCGCCAGAACGCGGCCTTATACCTGTGCTTCCAGAGCTCGCTGTCATGGTCGGCCACCAGGCGGCTCAGTCCGGCGCAAGTGCTCGCCACCCTAAAGAGGTCCACGCCGTCGGTGAGCCTCGCCAAGATGTCCAGCATGATGTCGACGGAGAGTGACAAGAGGGCATTGCCTGGGCACACGGCGACAAGGGTAGACCGGCACAGCTTCTCGGTGAGCTCCCTCCATAGCGCGGCCACCGTGCAGTCGCCGTCGTCAGTCAGAGCGCGCGCGGTGTCGTCCAGGCCGCGTGACAAGAGCGGCGCCGCGACGCGTGCGTCCAAGCACACCCAGTGCGTGCCCGGTCGTGGGTCTTGGGCGAACCTGGGCACCCACACGTAGAAGACGATGTGCGTGCAGTGCGTGCGCATGTTCAGCGGGACGGCAGCGTCCCGCCGGCGCGGCGCGGCGTACACGAGGGACAGAGTCGAGGCCGTCCGGCCCGCCCGACGCAGGACCCGCCCGGACCTGCCGACGCTGTCGGCGTGGAGCACGAAGCCGACGTCGAGGAAGGCGGCGTGGACGAGGATTATGAGGCGACCGAGGAGGCGCTCTTTGTCCCAGCGGGCGGCGTCGATCACCCGGTGCAGGGGCGACGTCTCTGCCATGGCTAGCTGTGGCGTGCCCGATCGAGCGAGGAGTTCTGCGCGACGGCGCGCGGATGCATGGGACTGGAGCGGCGGGTTGGTAGCTAGCTAGGGCAAAGGTCTCTATTGACTTTTTCTTTTGAGGTAAAAAAGGTCTCTCGCGCTCCTCCCGCAGATGCTGCCGCTGCTTCCATTTTCTTTTCTTGCGGGCGTGACGTGTCGGAGCCTCCCATCGATCTGCAGTTCTGCACAAACAAACGAACGTGTCTGTCGGAGCCCTCGTTCTCCTCGTGATCCAATCCAACCAACGAAAACGTACGAACTTGATCCTTTAAAAACAAGGAGAAAAAAGACGAAAATGAAGGAACTGGTGCCCCCGACGCACCGTTTTTCTTTCTTTCCTTTTTGACCTGGCCCCCGTACGTACCGTTTCTTCTTCGTCGTCGTCGCACGACTCACGCCTCTGGGAGCGGGCCCACCCACGCGCGCACGTCGTTTTCCTCTTCGTCCAGCTCCTATGTGCTACTCCCTCCGTTCCAAATTATTTGTCGTTAAAATGGATGTATCTAGAACTAAAATACATCTAGATATATCCATACGTGCGACAAGTAATTCGAAATGGAGGGAGTAGAAGGGAGAGAGAGGTTTGGTGGAATAGTTGTTTGTATTGCTTGAGCCTCGTGGGCATATATATAGGAGTACAATGATCAACTTGGAGTACAAGACAAGCCAGAACTAATCCTAGTCTATCTAGTCTTTCCTAATAATCAATATACTCAACATCCCCCCGCGGTCACAACGGGAGCGACGCAGACGATGAGATTGGAGAAAAATCCGAAGGCAAGCCGACGGACACCCCCCCACAGTCGTAACAGTCGACGCATCGCGGAGTCGTGGCTGGAGTGGAAACCAACGAGGTTGCTCAAGCAGGCGGTAGCCCTTTGTGTCGTTGTCGAGGTAACCGAGAGCGTGGGTGGTGGAGCCGTGGTCGAGGTAGCTGTGCGAAGATGCCGTGGTCGATGTCGAGTCGGGGTAGCCGGTGTCGAGGAAGTCGCCCTGGAGCCGCGGGCGCAAGAGGGCGCCGAGTTAGTCATGGACGCAGTGGGGACGAGGTAGTGGTGCGCCGGAAGGATGATGGTGTTGACGACACGTCGCGGCGGGTTTGCCAAGCCCGGGGACACATCATGGACGAAGGCACGCACCGGTGTTGCCAGCACCGGGCATGCGTAGACGGACGAAGACGAAGTTGACGAAGCGCCGACAAGGCTTGCCAGGCCCGGGGACACGTCGTGGATGAAGGCACGCAGCGGTGTTGCCAGCACTGGGCATGCGTAGGTGAGGGACCTGCACGAGCTGTATGCCATGTCGGAAAAGTCGGAGGGGCTAGCAAAGAAGAACTCGACGACGATTGCGGCGTCCATCGGTGCGGGGCCAATGTCACCAACGGTGATCGGAGTAGACGAAGTGGTCGGGGTAGATGACGGCGACGCTGGCGACGGGCTGGTGCTTGGACGAAGACGAAGGGGGTGGACGGGCGGCGGCAGCGGCGGCTACGGGGGTAGCAGCAGCGGCGGCCGAAGAAGAGCGGCGGCGGCGGCCGAAGAAGAGCGGCGGCGGCGGCGGCTAAGTTAGGAGCGCGGCGGCGGTGCTTAAAGTAGGCGAGGAGAACCCAACAGCATGACGAAGACCGGCGCGGATGGTGGCGTTCCCGCGCCAAGGGAGGCGGCGCGACACATACCACGGGAAGTCGACGCGCAGCGATGGCGGTGGACCGCGGGCCGTGGTTCTACGGCATGAAGGGGCGACGCAGCGGCGGCGGGCAGGTCAAGGCGACGGCGAAAGACCTCGGGCGGCGGCAGGGACCGCGGGCCGCGGCGCAACAGCCTGAAGGGGCGGCGCGACGGAGAAGCGCGGGTCGGTGCAACCGCGGGGACGGCCTTGGGACAGCGGCGTGGACCGCGTGCCACGCTCGCTATGGCTCGACGGGGCGATGCAGCGGCGGCGCGAGGGTCGGTGCTGCCACGGGGACGACCTGGAGCGGACGGCGTCGGGGCGGCGATGGACCGCGGGCCGGGGCACTACGGCCCGAAGGGGCGATGCAGCGGTGACGCGGGTCGGTGCAGCCGGGAGAAGAACCATGGGGCGGCGGCGCTGCGGCCCGACGGGGCGACACAGAGGCAGCCCGTTGCTCGATCGATAGAGGGGCGCGCTGAACTCGGGACGGTCTTCACGGGGCCTGCGGAGGCGCGCGCCACCGACAGGCCAGGTCGGTCACACGGCGTAGATGAGGCGGATCGCGGCGGTGGGCGGGAGATCAATCCGATCGTGCGCGGGGTCGGGGACGCCGCTCGGTGGAGACGGGGTGGCGGCGGAGTCCGAGATGAAGCCGGCGACAGCGAGCGGTAGGGCGGCTATGATTGGCCGCCACATGGCGCGAGGCCGCCAGGTCGGGCTGATGCAGGAGTCCCGGTCGGAGCAGGGCGGTGATGGGCCGGCATAGATCGACGGGCGGACCGACGCGCGGACGACGGCTGGCCCTGATGGGCCGCCTCGACGCGCTTGGCCGCCGGGTCGGAGGACAGGCCGGCGGGTCGCGCCGGGGTCGAAGTAGAGGCGCTCGGGGTCGACGGCGGCGGTGGGCGACGCAAAACGATCAAGAATAGATCGAAAAACCAAAAAGAAACCGCGCGATCAAGATGACCGGCGGGAGAGAGAAAACCCCGGAGCAAGGCTCGGGGAAAAGACTCTCTAGGGTAGCCAGTCAACATGACCGGCGGACGAACCCTAGGTACGGACGGTGCGGCCCCCGACGGCGGTCATGAAGGCCGACCACCGCGGGGACGGCGCGCAGGTGCGGAAGCGGCGGCGGCTAGGGTTTAGGATCGAGTTGTGATAGATACCATGTTAGAAGGGAGAAAGAGGTTTGGTGGAATAGTTGTTTGTATTGCTTGAGCCTCGTGGGCATATATATAAGAGTACAATGATCAACTTAGAGTACAAGACAAGCCAGAACTAATCCTAGTCTATCTAGTCTTTCCTAATAATCAATATACTCAACACTATGGATGGACCCAATTAATTTCGTGACTCGCCCGATCCACCTGAATCAGTCCTACTCCATGATCGCCGGCCGACGACGATCTCAGTCCTACGATTGTTAGAGCATCTCCAACAGCCGCGCTAAACAAGCGCCGCGCCGTAAAAGTGGGCATTTTAGCGCGCGCGCAACCCGGCGGGTGGCTCCAGGGGGCGCGCAAAAACAGCGCGCGTTGTATAAGAGTTGAGCGCGCGGTCGGATACGCTATCTCGCGCCGTGTATTTGGGGCGCCCGGTTCCGCGCGCGGCACATTCGAGCGCTCGCGCCGCACTCTCTCCTCTCCTCCTCCTACGCCCCGCGCGCGTCGGCGCCGGCGCCCTGCCACCTATGGACGTGTGCACTGGCACCC
>NC_041393.1:32948397-32979208 GCF_002162155.2 Triticum dicoccoides
CGCCGGAAACCCTAGCGCAGGGAGCGTTGGCGTCGGCACCGCCGGAGCTCCGCCGAGCGTCGGCCTCGCGCGCAGCCTCTTCTTGCCGCCGTGGATGACCACGGCGACGGGTGGCGTCGCGCCGGCGCCGTCCCGTGCCGCCGCCGCACCGTCGAAGCTCCCCAATGCGGCGCGGCCGAAGAAGGGTAAAATATCAGCGAAGAAGAACAAGGCGGCGGACGGCTCCGGCAGCTCGAAGGCGGGGGGAAAGAAGCTTGCAGGGCGTTTGACGGGCTCGGCAGCTACCGAAGCGCCGGCGAGCTCACTCGTTGAGCCGGCCGCCGACGCACACCACGTGTTCGACGAAATGCCCCCAATGTGAAAAAAATTCAACTTTTATTTTCTTGTTATTTTTTCAATGCATCATATAGATAGCTTATTTGCATTGTTCAAAAAACTTTGTAGTCTCAACGATGATGCATACATGTCAACTATGGGTGTTGGCTCCAACAATTCGCATTGGTCTCAAACCAATGACATCCATTTCGAAGACCATGAGTTTGAGGTGGACGAGGAGGGCAAGGGCATTATCGACGCGCCGAAAGAAAGATCGAGCAATTACACCAACAAAGATGACATCTTACTATGCTATACTTGGTTGCACGTGTCGAGGGATCCATCCGTTGGAGGTGATCAAAGTAGAGATGCTTATTGGGGGCGGATGAAAGAAAACTTTGATGATCACAATGTGAGTGGAATTGACCGCTCTGAGAGATCACTTTGGTCCCGATGGTCGACAATCAACTCGGATTGTCAAAAGTGAAGGCCGCACAAAAGTCGGTTGACAAGTTGAACCCAAGTGGCACAAATGAGGACGATAGAGTAAGTGGCATTTCATACATGTTCATCATACTTGTTTTTGGTGTCCGAAGTGCTAACTTGCTTTGTTTTCATGTAGTACAACATTGCACAAAACTTGTTCAAAGAAGAGGTGAGGACAACCAAGAAGGGGAAGATCAAGAAAGGAAGGATCTTTACATTGCCTCATTGCTATGAAGTGTTGAAGGATGATGAGAAATGGAAGAAGCGTGATGGTTTGGACGATTTGCATTTGAGCAACAAATGCAAGCGAACAATTGAGTTGAATGATGATGATGAGCAGGAAGAGGATGATGCATCAAGTGATGACGGCAAGAGAAGCCCCACACCCAACTCTGTTTTATACTCGAAGCCAAAACGACCGGATGGGTGCAAGAAAACCGAAAAGAAGAAGAGGAAAGGAGATGATGAGCTCAAAAATGCTATGGAAGCTATTGTGAAGGCAAGAAAAGAAGCCAACAAGGTAAGGAAAATGGCAAGGAACCAAGATGCCGCGGTCGAGGAGAGGAGGTTGGCGGCCGAGGAGAGGAGGGTGGCCGCCGAGGAGAGGAAAGTGGCATTGGAGGAGAGGAAGGTGGGCATGGAGGAGTGAGCTAAGTTGTTGGAATGGGAGAAGCACTTGTTCTTCTTGGACACATATTTGTTCAATGATGTGCAAAAGGAATATGTCAACCTTGCCCGTGAAGAAGTCTTGATCCAAAAAAGAGCCATGATCCGCGCAATGGGTGGCGGTGGCCTTGGCGGCATGGGTGGCGGTGGCCTTGGCGGCATGGGTGGCGGTGGCCTCGGCGCCATGGGTGGCGGTGGCCTTGGCGGCATGGGTGGCGGTGGACTTGGCGCCATGGGAGGCATGGGTGGCTTCGGAGCCATGGGAGGCATGGGTGCACCTCCGGCCGCCATGGGAGGCATGGGTGGCTTTGGAGCATCCTCCGACGCTATGGCCGCCATGGGAGGCATGAGTTTTGCTTCTCTCATGGGAGGCATGGGTGCACCTCCGGCCGCCATGGGTGGAATGTCTTTCGATGTGCCTTCTCACACACATTCCTATGAAGATGCCGTTGAAGATCTTGCCAGCACCGTCGGAGCTTCACGTGATGCAGTGCGTGATGAGGTTAGGGAGGAAGATTCATCTTCGGAGGTGTAAGAATCGTCTTCGGAAGATGAGGAAGATGATTGATGTGTCTTTCATTTGTGTCTTGAACTTTAGTTTGCATTTTGAACTTTGTTGGATGAACTTGTGGGCATGATTTTGAACTTGTGGGCATGAAATTTTTTATTCATTAACTTGTTTGTGTCAAATTTCACATGTTCATTGCATTTTGATGAATGTTTCAAACTCATTTTGTGTCCAAAATGCCATATATGTTAAATGCCTGGCGAGTCACGCGCGCTGTATTTTTGCGCGCTGCTGGAGCGGCGCGCGCGCGCTGCATTATAGCGCGGTTGTTGGAGCCAGCGCTGGCGGCCACACTAAACCAGCCGAAGCGCGCGCGATAAACAGGTTTTTGCGCAGGGCGCGAAGCGCGGCTGTTGGAGATGCTCTTATGTTGGGAGTAGTTGGTTACCTCGCCGGTCGACGATCGATCGATCCACCTCCGTCCTCCGTCTGTCAAAAAAGATTACCCTTTTTTTTCCCAACATACAAAAGAGACAATAAATTTGATCGAACCACCCGGCCCTGTCTCTCGCCGCTTGCGCGCACGCCGAACCCTATCTCCTACTCCTCCTCACCCATTGTGCTCCACGCCGCGCTGAGGTCGCCTCTTTAATTGGGCCGCCGCACCCGCATCGGCTCGTTCGTTCGCCACCATCGTGCATGGTTGCCGTCTTCCTCATCTCCGGCATGGCCACTCCTATAATCACTCCGCCGCCGATTGAACAACCTACCTCCCCGTAAAAAAAGATGACATTTTTCTTTCATTCATTTTCTTTTCCACGCACGCACGCACGCAACAAGAGATACATATTTTTTTTCGAGAGTACGCCAAAGGCGTACCATATTTTTACAGAAGGGAAGAAATATTTACAAGACGTGCGCCACGAATGCGAACAAACGTGTAGCACGGATACAAACCAACACCCACACCTAACTAGAATCCTAGGCTAATTCCTCACGAATCGTTGGAGACCTCCTGCACCCAACCCGGCGGCCTTCCACTCGGCCACCTCATCTAGCAAGATCACCACCAGCTCCGTTGGGGTCCGTTGTTGCTCTAGCCTACTGAAGACCCGTGCGTTCCTTTGTTTCCATAGCGCCCATATCACCGCGATGAACATGGTGTCGAAGCCCCTTCGTTCAGCAGAGTGAAATATCGTCCTTGCCCGAAGCCACCAGTCAAGAGTTGTGTCGCCAGCCGAAACTCCTGGGACGTTGATTCCGAGAAGGTCCCAAAGTCTATGCCAAACCTCCCGGGCATAGGTGCAAGCGCATAGGATATGCTTAACATTATCCTCCTCTTGGAGGCAGGTATAGCAAACGGAAGCCTCGTCCTGTAATCCGTGACGTGCCCTCCGGTCCGAGGTCCAGATGCGATGTTGCATGGCTAGCCACGCGAAAATCTTGCACTTCAGGGGCGCCCAGCTCCTCCGGTCGCCATGGGCGACCTGGTGTATCCCACGCAATGTCTGCCATACGTCGACCTAGCAGTGTATGAGCCCGAGCTTGAGCATGGCCAGGTGAACTCGTCCGCACCTGCCGCGTCCCGTGGGACCGTACCAATTGCTTGGATGAGGTGCATCAATTGTATCTGGGCCATGAAGGAGAAACCCAACTGGCAATCCACCAACCAACTATTCTCATGGAGAGCTTGCTGGACCGTGCGTTTGTTGACAACTCGTGTCGGTACCATGGCGAACACTAGTGGGGCTATGTGCTTGACTGCAAATCCGTGGATCCACCGATCCCTCCAAAAGAGCACCCGGTCGCCTCTCCCCACACTGATGTGAACCAGACTGTCAAAGACCTCACGTGCCTCCGGATCCGTGGTCATAGATAGCCCCTGCCAAGGCCTGTTGGGCTCCGTCCGTTTTAGCCATTCCCATCTAACCCTCATAGCTAGCCCTTGTAGCTTGAGGTTCTTCACACCGAGCCCACCGTAGCATTTTGGCCGACACACGTTGCTCCAAGCAATGAGACACTGGCCTCCGTTCACCTTATCCTTCCCAGCCCAGAAGAATGACCGCATCCACTTGTCCATCTCCTCAAAAACCCAGTCAGGTGCATCTGTGATCATAAGATGGTGAATTGGCTTGGCAGAAATCACCGATTGCACAAGAATGAGGCGTCCTGGTCGCTGAATGAGTCCTCTCTGCCAAGCCGGTACGAAGTGCTTGACCTGGTCGAGCATGGGTTGCCAGTCATTTCTGGTGAGGCATCTGATGGCCAGCTGCAACCCCAAATACTTGCAAGGGAACTCCGCAACAGGGCCGGTCCTGAGATTTGGGGGGCCCGGGGCGAAACTAAAATCTGGGGGCCCTTAATATAAAGATCAAGATAACATATTTTTCATTTACTTTGATATTGGTCTAAGTTGAAATTGTTTACAGCGAAAGAAACATTCGAATGCCTTTAAAATAGTGCTTTTGCAACATCACTATAATACCATGAAATAGATCATTGAGTTAAGCTGACAAGTTCATAAAGAATTTGGCGCAACTTAGTGGTTAATACTTTTCTGTAGACATCGTCTCATAATCAAGGAACACAAACTATGTAAATTATTTGTCTTTCTTTATATTCGGTAGGTGTTATATCCTACCACATTTTCTTGATTTACCCTTTTTTTAGTTTCTGAATTACAAAGTGTACATATGGCCAATTACTCAGAACCATATGGTCTATTTTGTACTACTAATATTTGCTACACTACAACATAAGTGTCAATCATAGCGAATGTGAGTAATAAATTGTGCCTTGCGTAAACACATCGTATATTGACTAGGGTATGTACTTGAGTTGCTACTAGAGTGAAAAGTGCCCAGAATTTATATTTCAGAGTCGAACTATAATACGTGCTGATTTTGTAATGCTAAGTGAAGAATCCTCCTGATTATGGTGACTACAATATCTCCGGCCCGGGCAAGTTTAGAAATCTCAAAATAGATGCAATCCCAAAGGATTCAATCAAAAAAGGCCGCGTTGTTACTTACCAGAGTCCGACCATGAATCTAAAGGCGTGCTCCTCCATCTCCGCCGCTGCGGCATCGGAGGCCGTGGTCTTGCCGTGTTGGGGACTGGAATTGGGCGCTGGCGGCGGTGTGTACAATGGGAAAAACGAGGCGTCGGCGTCTTGCGCTACTATCCGTCAATGATGGTCATGCATGCCGCTGGGCAAGGCCTGGTATCTTGGCGTGATTGATGTTCAGTACTTGCCATCTTAAGGAAAAAGAGGAATGGTCGTGGGCTGTTGCGTGCGGGGCTGCCAGCTGACTCTAAACGAGATTTACCCGCTGCGTCCCTGGGCCATGGCCTACCCGCGAACCTGGGCGGGGCCCCTAGATTTTGGGGGCCTGGGGCGGCCGCCCCCCCTGCCCCTCCCCAGGGCCGGCCCTGTCCGCAATACCACATTGTAGTACCCCAGCCACTCTAGCGCTATCCTCTGCATCTCCACGGATCAAAATAGCTGACGACTTGCGGTAATTAACCCGCAATCCTGAGGCTTGTCCAAAGATCTCCAGCGCCGTGGTGATGAACTCCAGGTCCGGGGTGGTAGGTTAAATGAAAATGGCCACCGTTCGATCCTTCTGCCCAAATCCCGGCCACCCTCTGCACCCGTCGCCACTATGCATGCATTTTGATTGAAGATGCATGTTTCCATTTGCACGCTAGCTCCTCCAGTTTTCGTCTGCTGCGTGCGTGCGCGCACGCCGTGTGTATGTTAGGCAGAATGCTAGCTCCTCCTCCTGAGCCATGGTACTCCACGCCGACGCCGACGCGCTATGGACGGACGGTGGCCATCAAAGGAACAGCGCGCGCTGAGGAAGCAGGCAAGTGAAGGTGACATCTTGGGCCGCACCCACGGCATACGACGTGGACGCCAAGCCGTACGCGAGGTCATAGAGCGGCCGTTCGGTCACTGTGAGCACGGCACCGTCAAAGACGCCGGCCCACGTGTGCGCCAAGTCCCATGCAGCTGGGGCAGGGGATCCATGGAGGCGCCCGCCCTGTGACGGTGAGGACCAAGTCCCATGCATGCACGACGGCGGCGTGCAGCTCGCCGTCATCGTGCTCAGGGCCGGTCGGCGCCACCGTGACCATGCCCAAGACGGCCATCGAGGGCGACGACGTGCTAGCTTGGAGCCTTGGACTCCTGGATGGAACCCCGGCATCTTCCGGCCGGCTCGACGGCAGCCAGCGACGCCAACGCGTGGCGACATCGACAGTCCGGAAATATTCGATATATTTTTTCTCGTCGACTGCATGCTGTACGAAGCACAAACAAAAGCAGATCTTTTCTCCATCCTCTCTCTCTCTCTTCATGATTACGACGAACGTTGGCGATCGATACCGGCTGCGCCAAGGAACACCGCCGGCAACGGAATGCAGACCGACAGATCAGGCATGCCATGCACACACCTCATCACACAGTCAGTGTACGTACGTGCATGTATGTGTATGTGTATGTGTCCAGAAGAATCGATTTTCAGCTCATGCACGTACTTGTCTTTGCTTCTTGGACTCATGCATGGAGCCCCGCCGAGAACCGGGAGACGACGTGTTCATCAGGGCGAGGCTCCGCCTTGGGCAAGGTCAGGGCCGCCATGGACGATCGCGGCGTCCGGACCTCCACCACGTCAGAACTCTAACATGCCCGATCCACCAAAAATCCTCGCCGAGGCGTCTGCTCTAGAACCATCTGCCCGCATTCATGCTGCTCAGAACGAATGCGGCAGCCACCTAATCGCATCATGCACGTCAGAGCGTACGTGACCAGACGGCTGACCGATGCGACATTCACATCGATGCGGCACTCGTCAACCTTCCAGGACTATTTAAGTGGCCGCCCGTGGAGGCAAGCCACCCCCGCTTCTCCTCTCTACTCCTTGCTCAAACCCACACGTCTCAAGCATCGGCCACTGCAAAAGCGCAAATCCACGTGGAGCTTCGTATCATGGCGTTGTTGAGGGAGTCCTGGATAAGGGGGTATCCGGACAGCCGGACTATATGCTTTGGCCGGACTGTTGAACTATGAAGATACAAGATTGAACACTTCGTCCCGTGTCCGAATGGGACTCTCCTTGGCGTGGAAGGCAAGCTTGGCGATTCGGATGTAGATCTCCTTCTCTGTAAACCGACTCCGTGTAACTCTAGCCCCCTCCGGTGTCTATATAAACCGGATGATTTAGTCCGTAGGACACAACAACAATCATACCATAGGCTAGCTTTTAGGGTTTAGCCTCTCTGATCTCGTGGTAGATCAACTTTTGTAATACTCATATCATCAAGATCAACTCTTGTAACCTCCATCGAGAGGGCCCGAACCTGGGTAAACATCGTGTCCCCAGTCTCCTGTTAACATTAGCCTTAGACGCACAGTTCCGGACCCCCTACCCGAGATCCGCCGGTTTTGACACCGACATTAGTGTTTTCATTGAGAGTTCCTCTATGACGTCGCTGTAAGGCTTGATGGCTTCTCCAACCTTCAACAACTCCGTCCAGGGTCAGACTTTTCTCCCCGGACAGATTTTGTGTTCGGAGGCTTCGCACTGCGGGCCAACTCGCTTGTCCATCTAGAGCAGATCGACAGCTACGCCCCTAGCCGTCAGGTCAGGTTCGGGAACCTAAACAACACTGCCGATATCCGCGGAGACTTGATCTTCGACGGGTTCGAGCCCATGTCAGGAGCGCCGAGCGATCGCCACACGCATGACTTAGATCTGCCGTCGGACAGTATTCGGAACATCGCACCTGCTACGGCTCTGGACTTTGTTCCAGAGAAGATTGTGCCTTCCGAGGACGGGTGGATGGACCCCACCTCGGAGGCCACACACTCCTCGATGTTGGAGCCGAACACAGACTCCTCTCCCAGGAAAATCTGTATCTCCGGACACCCGGACCTGTGTCCGGGCGTGGGCTCTGAACCGCGTGCATCCGGACCCACCGAGTCTGATTGGGCTCCAATAATGGAATTCACCGCCACGGATATCTTCCAGCACTCCCCCTTCGGTGATGTGCTAAATTCGTTAATATCTCTCTCTTTATCAAGAGACTCTTGGCCGGACTATACCCAGCCCGTGTGGGATATGGAGGACGAAGAAAATCGCGACCCACCCACCACCCACTTTATAGCCACTATCGATGACCTAACAGACATGCTTAATGTCGACTCCGACAACATCGATGGTATGGACGTCGATGCAGGGGATGACTTAGAACCACCGCCCACGGGGCGCTGGACTGCCACTTCATCATACGACGTCTACATGGTGGATACGCCTAAAGAAGACAATGATGACAAAAAGGACACAACGGGGGATAAACCCCTCGGACGAAAGCAAAAACGACGGTGCAGGCACCGCTCTAAGTCCAGTCACAGTAAAAATAGCGATAACAACACAAAACAGGATGACACTCCGGTTGACTCCGAAGGCAACAATGACCATAGGGACCCAGCAATGGGGCAGGACAAGCCAGGTCATGCCGAACACAGCCCGGAGCAGACGCCCGATCACAGTGATCCAGAGGGCTGAACTCATCACACTACCTCCAAAGAGGAGGACAGTCCAGTTGATGATGCATTCATCATCCCGGAAAGCATCGGGAGCAAGATAACCTCCGCAGAAAACTCCTGGCCACGGCGAGGAGCTTCAAGAAGTAGAAGCAAAGGCTTAAAACCGCGCAGGATACGCTCAATCAAAGATGGAAAAAGGTGCTGGACACCGAAGGAAAATGTGGCGACGATCGCCACACGAAGAGCTACCCAAAGCACAAATTGCTACCCGAATTCGACGACGAAGCCGCAGCGCCCATTCCGCCAAAAAAAAATACGGACACTAGGCCGGACCAACCACCTCATGGCCGCGGTAGAGCAGCCACCGATACTGCACACGATTTACGAGAGCTCCTGGACAAAGAGGCCAGTGCGGCCAGATCCATCTACGGGTCGAGAGGACATGCTCCAACGCGGGATAATGGTCACCACAGCGATCATACTGATCGAACACCAGTCCGGAACCAACACCAGGAGCAACACCAGCCAATAGCATGCCGCAACACGGCCAGATATAGAGGGGCTGCGCACCCCCTGTGCTTCACCGATGAGGTGCTGGATCATGATTTTCCACAGGGATTCAAGCCCGTCAATATAGAGCCATATGACGGAACGACGGACCCTGGGGTCTGGGTTGAAGATTTTATCCTTCACATACATATGGCTCGGGGGGATGACCTCCACGCCATCAAATACCTTCCCCTCAAGTTAAAAGGACCAGCTCGACACTGGCTGAAAAGCCTCCCCGAAAACTCAATTGGAAGTTGGGAGGAACTCGAGGATGCTTTCAGGGCCAACTTTCAAGGAACCTACGTCTGACCTCAGGATGCAGACGATTTAAGTCACATAATACAGCAGCCCGGAGAGTCAGCCCGCAAGCTTTGGAATAGATTCCTCACCAAGAAGAATCAGATTGTCGATTGTCCGAATGCCGAAGCCTTAGCGGCCTTCAAACATAGTATCCGAGACGAGTGGCTCGCCAGACACCTCGGCCAAGAAAAGCCAAGGACAATGGCAGCCTTAACAAACCTTATGATCCGCTTTTGTGCGGGCGAAGATAGCTAGTTGGCCCGTAGAGGCACCAGCGACCCGGGCACATCCGAAATTAGAGATGGCAACGGGAAGCCACGGAGCACTAAGCACAAGCGTCGGAGTGGCGATAGTCCGGAAAACACGGCGGTCAACGCCGGATTCAGGGGCCCTCGACCCGTTCAAGGAAAGAAGCCATTCAAAGGCAGCAAAGAGGGGCCATCTAGCATGAACAAAGTCCTGGACAGATTGTGCCAAATCCATGGCACTTCTGAAAAACCTGCAAATCATACCCACAGAGAATGTTGGGTCTTCAAGCAGGCCGGCAGGTTAAACGCTGAACACAAGGGAAGGGAAACACCAAGCGAAGACGAGGATGAGCCTAGCCAGCCGAACACGGGGGGCCAGAAAAAATTCCCACCAGAAGTCAAATCGGTAAACATGGTACATGCAACTCACGCAGAATTCCCTCCAAATTCAATCCCCGGGCGGCCTGCCCGATCACTTTTGATCACAGGGACTACCCGGCTAGTATCCGGCACGTAGGATCGGTTACCTTGGTGCTCGACCCAATAATCGATGGATACCATCTCACTCGTGTCCTAATGGACGGCGGCAGTAGTTTTAATCTGATATATCAAGACACCATCCGCAAGATGGGGATAGACCCATCCAGAATTAGCCAAAATAGCACCACCTTCAATGGTGTAATTCCAGGCGTCATGGCCCACAGCTGGGACTCCCTCGTCCTAGAAGTGACATTCGGTTCTCCCGACAACTTCAGAAGCGAGGAACTACTCTTCAACATCGCTCCCTTCAGCAGTGATTATCATGCATTGCTTGGAAGAATTACCTTCGCTTGCTTTAACGCAATACCGAACTACGCCTGCCTCAAACTTAAGATGCCCGGTCCACGTGGCGTCATAACAATTAGTGGAAACGTAGAGCAGTATGCGGCAGCTCCTGCTGCCGGACTCTAGGCGGCCTCTCCCAACAGAATGCATGACCGATCGTTCAGACCACGGACACGGCTAGACGAGTCCGGTGCACCACCATCAACACCAGCCCAGATAAACCCTGGCTATGTGCTACACATATATCCCCATAAATGGTACTAGGGGGCTGTCAACATATGACAAAGCCGACTATTCAGCTTTCCTCATTATTAGGCAAATATCTCGAACACCCATCGAGAATAACTAACTTTTGGCACGCTTACTCTTTTTTTCATGAGTTTTCGTTTTTACAGACACTTGTTGTGCGACACCCTTCTAGGATACGGCACAACGGAGACAAAGGCGCAGACGTGCAGCAGGGTCCCGCTCAAATGTTTTTCTTTAGATTAAGCCCCTGTAAACCTTCTTTACTGTCTTTTGTTGCTTGACATCCCATGGGTATTTCATACACCCATAAGGGACACTGGCGTCATAGGATTTTCGCCATGACGGATCAATGCATGTACCTGGAATTACAGGGTCAAGGGCGTTATTCAGCCTAGTATATGTTATAAAGTTCGAATACCTTCGGGAGTGTTCGGCGTCGCGAGTTTGGCCTTATATGCATCAGCTCTGAATCATGTCTTTTGTCAAATGTTGGGTTAGCCCGACTCCTAGGTTTGCTGCCTTACATTCCGTTCTATCGGCTAAGGCGGCCAAAGGAGAACTACTGCGATTGTGCCCTGGTTATTCCGGATGAGCACCTCAGTAGAGAAAGCCGAAAGCTGACTGTCATGATACAGCGAGAGACTGATCAACCACTCGAGGACTCATCGGAATCTATAGGATTCCTCCGCATTAACGAAGGACCGGTTTCCCGGTCAAGTACACGCACCATACCCGGATGCACGCGGAAGTACCAGGGGCTACATAGTAGCCCCACCTTTTAACTCCTATGGCTAAGTGAAAGCGTTACAACTATATAGTCCGGTTGCCTGGTTCGATGTGCGATCACCTCCTTCATGGACCAAGACGTTGGATCAAGTGTGTTTACGCCCTTTTTTTCGAACACCCCTGCATTATATGCGTGGGGCTAAAGCCAACGACTGCTAACTTTCACATTATATGCATACATACACAGCCACCAAGGAGACATTGTAATACTTTTAGGCAAAAGTATAAAAAACAACCTCTATAATCAAAACACATAATTGTTTACAATTAATAGACTTGTCACTCGAACATGACATTCTTCAAGCACTGAGCCTCTATTCTACGGGCACCTTCTATGACCTGCTCAAAATAGTGCTCGACTGGGTCTTGGCTTCCCGCCGGACCCCGGGTTGCAATGCTCGTGGCCTCCATATCTGCCCAATATGTCTTCACACGGGCTAGAGCCATCCGCGCACCCTCTATGCATGCCGACCTCTTCACGGCATCGATTTGCGGCCTAGCACCAAACAATTGTTGCACCAAGCCAAAGTAGCTATCCGGCTTCGGTCCTCTCGGCCATAAATGGTCTATTACAGACCTCATTGCAAGGCCGGACAGCCTATGGAGCTCGGCTATAGTGGCCATCTTCTCACTCAATGGCAATGAGTGCGCTGGAGCGCTAAATTGCGACCAGAACAGTCTTTCTACTTCGTTATCCTTATGATCCTTGAACAACTTGGCCGCATCAGCCGCACTCTTCGTCAAGTCCATATACTCATCTGCAGCACTCCATAGCTTATCCAACGGAGCATACTTTGGATCTAAAAACTTCATCCGCAACAAATAATGATTTCCAGCCGTGATTTCTCTGGCTTGTCAAAGTTCCTCCCGCGCGTCTCTAATCTGAGAGCGTGTCTCTTTAGCCGAATCCAGCACCTTCTTCAGGTCAGCCGCCTTTGCCTGATTCTCCTTCCCGAGAAGCTCATATCAGACGACGGCGTCTGAGGGAGTTCCAGACTAGGGGGTGTCCGGATAGCCGAACTATCATCATCGTCCGGACTCCAAGACTATGAAGATAGAAGATTGAAGACTTCGTCCCGTGTCCGGATGGGACTTTCCTTGGCGTGGAAGGCAAGCTTGGTGATACGGATGTGTAGATCTCCTACTATTGTAACCGACTCTGTGTAACCCTAGCCCTCTCCGGTGCCTATATAAACCGGATGGCTTTAGTCCATAGGACGAACAACAATCATACCATAGGCTAGCTTCTAGGGTTTAGCCTCCTTGATCTCGTGGTAGATCCACTCTTGTAACACACATCATCAATATTAATCAAGCAGGACGTAGGGTTTTACCTCCATCAAGAGGGCTCGAACCTGGGTAAAACATCGTGTCCCTTGTCTCCTGTTACCATCCGCCTAGACGCACAGTTCACGACCCCCTACCCGAGATCTGCCGGTTTTGACACCGACATTAGTGCTTTCATTGAGAGTTCCTCTGTGTCGTCACCAATAGGCTCGATGGCTTCTTCGATCGTCATCAACGACGCAGTCCAGGGTGAGACTTTTCTCCCCGGACAGATCTTCGTATTCAGCGGCTTTGCACTGCGGGCCAATTCGCTTGGCCATCTGGAGCAGATCGAAAGCTACGCCCCTGGCCGTCAGGTCAGATTTGGAAGTTTAAACTTCATGGCGGACATCCGCGGGGACTTGATCTTCGATGGATTGGAGCCACAACCGAGCGTGCCGCACTGTCACGGCGAACACGATTTAGATCCGCAGCCGGACAGTACCCTGGAGGCCGCACTCGAACCCGCTCCGATTTTTAGCTCGGAGCCGGCTGTGCAGGCCGAGGATGGATGGCTAGACACCGCCTCGGGAACCGCAACCTCTACGGCGATAGAGCCGAACAGTGACCTTGCCCCTCATGAAGTTTGTGACTCCGAGGTGCCGGACTCCTTGCCGGACTCCGAACCTCCCGCGCCCCCTCCGGTCGAATCTGACTGGGCGCCGATCATGGAGTTCACCGCAGTGGACATCTTTCAACACTCACCTTTTGGCGACATCTTGAGTACGCTAAAGTATCTCTCGTTATCGGGAGAGTCCTGGCCGGACTGCAGTCAGGACGGTTGGGATGCGGACGACGAAGAAATTCAAAGCCCACCCACCACCCACCTCGTAGCCGCTGTCGACGGTCTAACCGACATGCTAGACTACGACTCCGAAGACATCGACGGTATGGACGAAGATGTCGGAGATGACCAAGAACCAGCGCCTAATGGGCACTGGAAAGCCACCTCATCATATGACATATACATGGTGGATATCCCAAAGGATGGAAACGGCGAAGAAACAGCGGAGGATGACCCCTCCAAGAAGCAGCCCAAGCGCCGACGTCAGCGGCGCTGCTCTAAATCCCGCCACAGCAAGAATGAAGACTCCGGCACCGGAGATAACAATACACCGGACAGTGCCGAAGATAACCCACTCCAACAAGATACAGCGCAGGAGGATGGAGACGCCAGCCCTCATGAGAGAGCGGCAGAAGAAGAGGTAGAGGATTATATGCCTCCCTTCAGAGACGAGGCAAGCCTCGACGACGACGAATTCGTCGTGCCTGACGATCCCGTCGAACAAGAGCGTTTTAAACGCAGGCTTATGGCCACGGCGAACAACCTCAAGAAAAAGCAGCAACAGCTTAGAGCTGATCAAGATCTGCTAGCCGACAGATGGACTGAAGTCCTCGCGGCCGAAGAGCATGAGCTCGAACGCCCCTCCAAAATCTACCCTAAGCGCAAGTTGCTCCCCCGATTAGAGGAGGAAGCATATGAACCCGCATCACCAGGAGATAATACGGCTGACCGACCACCCCGTGGTCGAGACAGAGAGGCCTGTAGGCCCTTCAGTAGACCCGTACCCCGGCATCGCTTGAAAAGCGCAAGGCCACAGGGGAACGCTTCGGACTTGCAAGATATATTGGAGGATAAGGCAAGACAATCAAGATCGATCTATGGATCGAGTGGGCGCCCCACGGTACGTGACGACAGCCGTCGCGCCGGACACAGTAAGTCCGGCTGGGTCGAACAAAACAGGCAAAGTTCTTCTGAGCTCCGTCGTGATATTGCCCAGTACAGAGGCGCCGCACACCCACTATGCTTCACAGATGAAGTAATGGATCATCAAATCCCCGAAGGGTTTAAACCCGTGAATATCGAATCTTACGATGGCACAACAGACCCCGCGGTTTGGATCGAAGACTATCTTCTTCACATCCACATGGCCCGCGGTGACGACCTTCACGCCATAAAATATCTCCCCCTCAAGCTTAAAGGACCAGCCCGGCATTAGCTTAACAACTTGCCAGCAGAGTCAATTGGGAGTTGGGAAGACTTGGAAGCCGCATTCCTCGATAACTTCCAAGGCACGTATGTGCGACCACCAGACGCTGACGACTTAAGCCACATAATTCAGCAGCCAAACGAATCGGCTAGACAATTCTGGACACGGTTCTTGATCAAGAAAAACCAAATCGTCGACTGTCCGGATGCGGAGGCCCTCGCGGCCTTCAAGCATAACATCCGCGACGAGTGGCTCGCCCGGCACCTGGGACAGGAAAAGCTGAAATCCATGGCAGCCCTCACATCTCTGATGACCCGCTTTTGCGCAGGTGAGGATAGCTGGCTAGCACGCAGCAACAACCTCAGCAAACATTCCGGCAGTCCGGATTTCAAGGACCGAAATGGCAGGTCGCGTCGTAACAAAAACAAGCGCCGCATCAACGGCGACAATACGGAGGATACGATAGTCAATGCCGGATTCAGAGGCTCTAAACCCGGTCAACGGAAAAATCCATTCAAAAGAACTACTCCGGGTCCGTCCAACTTGGACCGAATTCTCGACCGCTTGTGCCAGATACACGGCACCCCCGAAAAGCCAGCTAACCACACCAATAGGAACTGTTGGGTATTCAAGCAGGCGGGCAAGTTAATTGCCGAAAACAAGGAGAAGGGGCTGCATAGCGACGACAAGGAAGAGACCCGGCCGCCGAACAATAGAGGACAAAAGGGTTTCCCCCCACAGGTGCGGACGGTGAACATGATATACGCAACGCACATACCCAAAAGGGAACGGAAGCGTGCACTCAGGGATGTATACGCGATGGAGCCAGTCGCCCCGAAGTTCAACCCATGGTCCTCCTGCCCGATCACTTTCGACCGAAGGGACCACCCCACCAGCATCCGCCACGGCGGATTCGCCGCATTGGTCGACCCAATCGTCGATGGATTTCACCTCACCAGAGTCCTGATGGACGGCGGCAGCAGCCTGAACCTGCTCTATCAGGATACAGTGTGCAAGATGGGCATAGACCCCTCAAGGATCAAACCTACCAAGACGACCTTTAAAGGCGTCATACCAGGTGTAGAAGCCAATTGTACAGGCTCCGTTACACTGGAAGTGGTCTTTGGATCCCCGGATAACTTCCGAAGCGAGGAGTTAATCTTCGACATAGTCCCGTTCCGCAGCGGCTATCATGCTTTGCTCGGACGTACCGCGTTTGCAAAGTTCAACGCGGTGCCGCACTAAGCATACCTCAAGCTCAAGATGCCAGGCCCTCGAGGAGTCATCACGGTCAATGGAAACACTGAACATTCTCTCCGAACAGAGGAACACACAGCGGCTCTCGCGGCAGAAGTACAAAGCAGCCTCTTAAGGCAAGTCTCGAGTCCGGCCGTTAAACGGCCGGACACAGCTAAGCGCGCCCGGAGTAACCTACAACAAGACCACCTGGCACGTTCCGAGCACGCGTAGCAGTGCGGCCCCAACCCCAACCCCTGCAAAACGTCAAAGCAAGTCCTTCGCGTACACCATTACGCTCTGAAGATACCATGGACATGGGAAGAGGGGCACAACCACGATAAGCCCAGACTACGGCTTAACCACACCAGGGGCTCTCAAGTGTGTCGTTCTTTTTTTACCTTTTATTTTTTACCAACAGGACTCCGTTCGTCAGAGGCCTTGTCCGGCAGTGGACCTGCCGAACTCACGATGCAACAGCCAGGGGAGGATAAAAGCTACAACGAAAATACAGGTGGTCTCCATTACGAGCATCTTTATACACCAATTCGCAGCCTTCCCCTGGAGGGGGACATGTTTAACAGTCCCATCCCTTGCTTATCACACTATTTGTATCGTTCTGCATTCATAGCAGCACTTATTGAATAAAACAATGCAGTACCTTTTTGCTTATAATTGCATTTTCTTTTTATACATATGTTCATTTATGGCATGTCGCACCCGTACACCTTGGTACGGCTACAATACACCAGGGGCTTATGCTTCCCGCATCACGGTGTAATAAGTCCGAACAGTTTCACAAGTGCGGCACCCCGAACTTATAGCACTATACGCATCGGCTCCGAATCATGTCTTGGGTCAATAGTTGGGTTTGCCCGGCTCCCATGTTTTGGTACCTTACGTTCCGTTATATCGGCTAAGGTAGCACTGGGAGAACCACTGCGATTGCGCCCCAGTTGAGCTGGGTTAACGCCTTAGTGGAGAAAGCTAAAACTGACTGTCATGATGAGGCGAGAGCCGGTCGCTATTTGGAGAGGTTTTTTGCGAGTCCTTAAAGACTTACGCCGTTTAGAGCGAGGAGCCGGATCCTGTCCGGCCCAGGCGTGGATAGCGCCCCAAATTCGGCCTTCCGAAGACTAGGGGCTTTGCTGAAATTTAAAATTATAGAATTCTATGGCTAAGTGAGAGTGTTCAAGCATTATAAGTCCGGTTGCCTTGTTCGCTGTGTTGAGCGCCTCCCTCGATGGACCCAAAAATGGGAACAAGAGTGCTCAAGTTTATCCCGAACACCCCAGCACTCGCGGCATGGGGGCTGAAGCCGACGACTTGCCATCTCTCAGATTTGATAAATAGCCGCACAGAAGGTAATATTTTAAATTAACAAGCGTTGCTTAGCGCATATGAACTAAGTTTTCAGCGCACAGGATAACAAAATGCGAGTCTACTCAAAAATTACATCTTTGGAGCACTCCCCCGCAATAGTGCGGGCGCCCTTCAGCACGCTCTTATAATACATCTCGGGCGTGCGATACTCCTTGCCCTCTGGTGGTGGGTCCGTCACAAGCTTCTGGGCATCCATCTTGCCCCAGTGCACCTTTGCGCGGGCAAGGGCCCGACGGGCACCCTCAATACAGGCGGAGTGCTTGATGACTTCAACCCACGGGCACGCATCCACCAGCCACCGCACCAGGCCGAAGTAGCTCCCAGGCATGGCCTCCTTAGGCCATAGCCGAACTATGAGGCCCTTCATGGCCTGTTCGGCCGCCTTGTGGAGCTCGACCAGCTGCTTCAGCTGGTCGCTAAGGGGCACCGGATGTTCGGCCTCAGCATACTGAGACCAGAAGACCTTCTCCATCGAGCTCCCCTCCTCAGCCCGGTAGAATGCGGCAGCATCGGACACGCTGCGAGGAAGATCTGCGAACGCCCCTGGAGAGCTCCGAATACGGGTAAGCAACAGGTAATTAACACTCACATGCTTACTTTGCATGAAAAATGCCTTACCCGCTGCTATTTTCTTCACCGCCTCAATCTCCTGGAGGGCCTTGTAGGCTTCGGCCTTAGCGGCTTTAGCAGTCTCACGAGCTGTTGCAAGCTCAGACTCTCGAGTCTTCGAGTCACACTCCAGGCTCTCATGTTTTTTCACGAGATCCTGGAGCTCTTGCTGTACCTCCGCCACCTGCGCCTCCTGCCTCTCTCACTCGGTGCGCTCTGCGGCCGCAGTGCGTTCGGCCGCGGCCACCGCCTCTTTCAGGGTCGCCACCTCGTTAGTGGCCCCTGCAATACCCACGTTATCCTTGTCATTCTTTTGCAACCAAAATCCTTTTCTGTAAGGTACAATTTTAATAAGGTATTACTCACCTTCCTTGTCCTTGAGCTGCTTCTTGGCATGGCAGAGCTCATTCTCGGACCGCTTGAGGTTCTCCTTCAAAGTATTGACCTCCGCAGTCAGTGCAGCAGAGGTCAGCAGCGCAGCCTGCAATCCCATATTGACATATTTATTATGGCTCCTGCGTATATCTTTTTAGATCCTCAGTCCGACTTTTCTTTCCGAACACCGAACCGAGCATCAGGGGCTACTGTCTATGCGGTACCATTTTATACATATTGAAATTATTACCTCAAAGCCTGTTAGAAGGCTGCTGCAGGCTTCGGTCAGCCCGCTCTTGGTGAGCTGCATCTTCTGAATCACCGCACTCATAATAGTGCGGTGTTCCTCTTCAATGGAGGCGCCGTTAAGCGCCTCCAGCAAATTGTCCGGCGCCTCCGGTTGGACGGAGGTTGCCGGCGTCACGGTCTTGCCCTTCTTGCGAAGTGGTCACCTGCCGGACTCTGGAGCCACTGTGGGTTCCGGGGCCGAGTCCGGTGCAAAGTCCGGGAGGTTGTCCTGCGACACCTCCGGGGCCCTCCCCTTCTAGTGGGTCCCTTCCTGGGATCCCACCTCGGCATCATCTGCATCACGGGGGGTGGAGGCAGTCGGAAGAGAATCCATATTCGACGCACCTAAGGACCCGCTCGATGAAGCGGGAAGATCATCCTTAGGCGGACTGCAGGGTTGTATGCGGCATTAGAAAGACATTATGTGACGAAAAATATAAACCTTGAAGTTATTCGGGATTCCGGATACTTACGATATCGCCTGAGGCTTGGCCCTTGGAGGCCAGTCCTCGTCGTCGTCACTGGCGCTGGCGGAGCAGTCCGGGGGGAGAGTTTTTCCCTTCTTGGACCCTTCGGCCTCCCTTGTAGGAGAGGCCTTCCTTTTTTCCCTCCCCCCGCTGGGGGAGAGGCTTTCTTCTCCTCCTCCTCACCTTGGTGGGAGGAGTCGGCCTCGGATTCATCATCCGATAGCACCTGAAAACGGGAACTCCTCCGAGTCCCCGTAGCCTTCTTCTTGGCCTTCTTCTCCGGCACCACATGAGGCGCCGGAGCCAGCAGCCCCGTTAAATGGGCGTCCGCTGGGTCCTCTAGCAAAGGGGCCGGACAGATAGCCTGTTCGGCCTTCGCCAGCCAGCCCTGTCAAAGGAAAGGGACTTTAGATCCCGCATAGAGTCAAACTATGGATTACAAGCGTCTCGTAAAGGACAATATCACTTACCTCGTCAGTTGGACGCTGCGAGCTGAATCCGCGATCTTCGGTAGCGGATGCGGGAGCCTCGGCGCCCTTGAACAGCACCTTCCAGACATCTTCGTACGTAGTGTCGAAGAGCCCGTTCAGGGTCTGGTGCTGCGCCGGATCAAACTCCCACATGTTAAAGCCCCGTCGTTGGCACGGGAGAATCCGACGGATGAGCATGACTTGGACTACGTTGACAAGCTTGAGCTTCTTGTCCACCAGCTTCTGGATACAGGCTTGGAGTCCAGTCAGCTCCTACGAATTCCCCCAGATCCGGCCACTCTCTTTCCAGGAGGTGAGCTGTGTAGGGATGCCGGATCTGAATTCGGGGACCGCTGCCCAATCAGGGTCACGCGGCTCGGTGATGTAGAACCACCCCGATTGCCACCCCTTAATGGTTTCCACGAAAGTGCCTTCCAGCCACGTAACGTGGGACATCCTGCCCACCATGGCGCCTCCGCACTCCGCTTGGCTGCCCTTCACAACCTTCGGCTAGACACTGAAGGTCTTGAGCCACAAGCCGAAGTGGGGCTGGATGCAGAGGAAGGCCTCGCACACGACGATAAATGCCGACATGTTGAGGATAAAATTCGGGGCCAGATCATGGAAATCTAGGCCATAGTAGAACATGAGCCCCCAGACAAAGGGATGAAGTGGGAAGCCCAGTACGCGGAGGAAATGGGGAAGGAATACTACCCTCTCATGGGGCCTGGGGGTGGGGATGAGCTCTCCCTCGTCGGGGAGCCGATGCGCGATGTCGCTGGACAAGTATCCGGTGCTGCGCAGCTTCTGGATATGCCCCTCCGTGACGGAGGAGGCCATCCACTTGCCTCCTGCTCCGGACATATTTGGAGAAGGTTGAGGTGAGATGTGCGGGCTTGGGCGCTAGAGCTCGAGTTCGCGGAGATGGATAAGCCAAGGAGGAAGAAGGCGTAGGTAAAAGGGTTGGATCTTTATCCCCTTATATGGGTGAACGAAAACATGTGTCCCCATCGGCCTGGTAAAACTCGCTTATCTCCCAAGTGTCACAATCAATGACGCCGTTGGGTTACCCACGTCCGTATTGATGGGAATCCCGGAATAAGGGGAACACGATCTCTGCTTCGACAAGACGTGCCGAGGAAACCGCCTCGCTAAGTGCGCTGAGGTGAAACAATAAAAACAATTTGAAGGCCTGGTAGTGGTGTGACGTTACGCCACAAAATACGTCAGCAGATTGAACTTGTGTAATATTATTCTCTCTACGGGGGTATGTGGAATTTATTTTTGCAGAGCCGGACACTATCCTGGTGTTCACAATCTTCTATAAATTATTTGTAGGAAGAACCCGCCTTGCAATGCCGAAGACAACATGCGCGCCGGACTCGTCGTCATTGAAGCCTAGTTCAGGGGCTACTGAGGGAGTTCCGGACTAGGGGGTGTCCGGATAGCCGAACTATCATCATCGGCCGGACTCCAAGACTATGAAGATAGAAGATTGAAGACTTCGTTCCGTGTCCGGATGGGACTTTCCTTGGCATGGAAGGCAAGATTGGCGATACGGATGTGTAGATCTCCTACTATTGTAACCGACTTTGTGTAACCCTAGCCCTCTCCGGTGCCTATATAAACCGGATGGCTTTAGTCCATAGGACGAACAACAATCATACCATAGGCTAGCTTCTAGGGTTTAGCCTCCTTGATCTCGTGGTAGATCCACTCTTGTAACACACATCATCAATATTAATGAAGCAGGACGTCGGGTTTTACCTCCATCAAGAGGGCCCGAACCTGGGTAAAACATCGTGTCCCTTGTATCCTGTTACCATCCGCCTAGACGCACAGTTCGGGACCCCCTACCCGAGATCCGCCGGTTTTGACACCGACAGCGTCCCTCAGCTCCACAGCCATCTCGGCTATCTTTTCTTCACTTCGGAGATGTGCGGCCTATTCGGCTTTCAATTCTTTGGCTGCCTTTAGAGCAGCCGCATTGCTAACCCGGGCTTGTTCCTTGGCTAGGGCAAGCTCCGTCCTCAGGGCCTCAACGGCAGTAGCTCCGCCTGCAGCCACATCACATCATATTAATATTACAACCTTCTTACAATTTCCCAAAACAGATGTGGATATAAGAGCGCTTACTCTGCGACTCCTCGAATCGCTTGTTTACAAGCATGACATCGGCCTCCACCACGTCAATCTGCCGCCTCAATTCGGCGCATTCAGCGGTCTGGTCTATTGCCGAACCCTTAGCAACCTACACATCAATACAAGTGTGATCATTACCTGGGAGTGTGATCCTCCGTTTGCCGCCATGGGCTGGCATCCACAGTCTCAGGGGCTACTATCTATACAGAGCGCATGTATCGCGTGCGGTGCAACCAAAAGTTGCGTACTTTGTGGCTTACCTCAAAGCCTTTGAGCAAGCTCCTGAAAGCTTCGTTTAACCCGCTTGTGGCGGAGGAGATTTTCTCCAACACCGTACCCATTAGTGTACGATGATCCTCCAATAGATCAGCTGACTCCAGGAGGCCCGTCAGTGTGTTCGGCCGGACACCGGACTCTTCCGGACCCTTTTCATTGTTTGCCACAGGAGCTGAACGCGCTGGGCTCGGGGCGGCTGAAGTGTTAGCTTCCGGCCGCATTGGATCTGGACTCCTCCATGACGATACCTCAGGGTCGCTCGCCTCAAGGGACGGAGAGGTAGGTGGTGTTTCAGTCTCCATCATCTCCGGAAGAAGATCCCCTGAGGACGAACCCTGTTGAGATGAACTGCTAGCCGGACTGCAAAAGATAGGTCTCGGTTATTACTCTCGGAGGAAAAAGCAATAAGCTTCTTGTTTATTAAACTTACAACTCGATGGAGGGCTGACCCGTTAGTGGGCACGGTGCGGTAAGAACGCCCTTCGGGGCAGGGCCCTTTGGTGAAGTTTTCTTCCCTTGTTTGGGCGCCCCCGTTTCCAAGTCTTCGGAAGCGGCCCTCTTCTTCCCGCGGGGGGAGGAAACCTCAGATTCGCCTTCCCAATTCTCCTCCTCCATAGAGACATTAATTCCCCCGGTTCGGATGCACAATGTGTGAGTGATAGAGGCAAAGGTGTCCCGTTTTTCGATGAGATGATGGATATCGCTTTGGTGGAAGTCGACTTTGACGATCCAACTATGAACGTGCGAGGACGTCGCGCCTTAGCAATCGCTAAACCAACTCTGAGAGGTTATTGACCACGCAGGAGCACGATCAACCTGACCACGAGGGTCTATTTCCTGCGAGCAAACGAAGAACAAGCAAGAAACTGAGATTGCAATCTGGATATTACGAATATAAGATGAAAGCTTTATTGATCAAGGTGGGGTTCTGTGACGCCTTTGTCTGGTCGTTAAACACAAAGAAGTACGCGAAGTTGCAGCTATGGCGAACTTTTAATCTAAACAAAACCCAAGGAAAAAGCTACTAGATGGATCTACTTATATAGGAGGAAGGGGTGACGGCCAAGGAGGTGGGAGAACATCCCAAGGCATCCTAAAACCAACCCTAGGTCGTACAAGGCTCATGGGCCCAAGTGGAGGTGATGCAACACCTTTGAACTTGTTGTTTGACTCGGATTCTGCTACAACGTCTGATTGTTTCTTCGATATCTCAATGCTCTGGACGAATTTGAAGGTGAATCCAATTGGGCTGGAAAGACCACAAAATCTATATTCCAACAAAAAAAGAATCACCCAATTCGAAGTCCATATGAAAAAGTTGTTGGCGTTTTGAGTCAAGTATATCTGTGCAGTCTGAATCTGAATCCAGAACGTGAGAGACTTGGACTCTATCTTCTCTTGGCCCAAAAGTGACGTGAGAGAACTTTTTGAGTAGCAAGTAAACATCTCTTTCTCCCTTATCTTCATATGTGAATTTTACAAATGTCCCATACACCTGCAATTAGACAAAACACAAAAGTGTGTGAAGTATTTTTGTTCTGGATAACATAAATAGATTATTGAATAGTTTGCACTAGAAATCACCTGACAAATATGCATGTATGCAATATTTTTGGTCGTATCCAAGGTAGTCATGTCCTCATCATCCTCCCCTTTTTGAAAACAAAGTCGTCCTCGGCGTTGCTTAATCTGAAATGTGGCTAACAAAAGAGACAAGGTATACATGTTGTATATGTATATGTCATCCATTTTTACTTCCCTTGATTTTTGCACATATGACACATGTATACATGAGTAACTTTCATAGATCATAAAATATAAAGCCAAAATATTATCATAAGTAGAAGGCATGAAAATATTGCAACTCAGTTTGCACATATAAGTGAAGCTCTTATTCCTATCAAAACATTGACAATATTCATCATTAAACCATCCCAACATTGGTGAATAAACCTTACTTGCATCAAATTTACATGCTACAACATGCTTAAATAAGCAAACATGCAGTAAGTCATTGGACACAGAATCATCACCAAGATTAGAGGTCATATCAAAATGATTAAACATTGGTTCTTTTGCATCAATAGTTAATTCAATGGGTGCACTCAAAATTGTTGGTATTTCAGTTGTTTGATCACATGATGCATTCATGATAGTAACATTATTCTCTAAAATAGGTGGCGTGCTCAAATCAATAGGTAACTCAACACATGATGTATTTAAGTTAATTAGGGATGCATCATTCTCATGTGAAGTTATATCATCAATACCTTTATTGTTACCTTCTCGCAAAGACATAGCTGATGTCGGTATGGACAATGACAATGTACCATACACTTGAGATGATGTCACACTCACAATCTGAGGTGTGGCTGCTCTAGTAGGCGCAACGGTGGAGGAATCAACCGATGGCAGTGAGCATGAATTGGAATAGTAGTTGTTGTAGTCACCCGATGCATCCTCCTGTAACTGTCTCTCAAAGGTACAAGCACGAACATACATACCAGTAATGCAACGAGGAATATACCAAAATCTTACCTGAATATCATGATTCAGACCACCAAAAAATCTATTCATTGTATCATCCTCAGATTCTTCTATGTCACAATGATGCATATAAGATTTGAACTATTGGTAGTAAGCATGAACAGTGTTATTGCCTTGTTTAAATTGTTCAAATTTGCGAAGCAATTCACGATGATAGTAAGGAGGAAAAAATTGTTGTCTCATTACATGTTTCAAATCTTTTCAAGTTGTGTGTTGGTTATCAATGTTTTTCTTACAATGCACACTCCACCAAACAGAAGCAAAACCAATAAATGCTCTAGTGGCAGCTCGTACTCGCTCAAGTTCAGAAAAGTCATGGTAACTAAAAACTTGTTCTACTTCAAGCTCCCAATCTAGATAAATAGCAGGATTAAATCTTCCCTCAAATGATGGTGAAGAGAAAACCTGACCATGTGCTTGTGTGTGTTGTCCCAACTCTCATGATGGTGAAGATGTGTTCGTCGTCCAAGAACTTCTTTCTCCGGAACCTGTCATGATTAGTAGAAACAAGAAACAAAATCCGAGAATAATGTTCCTATGAACAACTAGGATGTGGTTGTAACGTGCTCACAGTAAAGCAAATATCAATATCTTACAAGTTCTTACCATGCGACAGGTGGTGACAGGCAACCGGCAGCTTCAAATAACTCCGAAAATTGTGTAAAGCGATTACCAGGGGAATGTACGTATACACGGTGTAGAAATATGTGGAGCTGGGTTGGCTATATATGGTAGCAAAAGATTAGCAATAATCAATTCAAAGATGCAATGTTGAATAAACGCTCAACGACGGTACTGTGCTGGTCCTAGGCTAGACCGGATTAGAGACGCGAGCCTATAACACTAATGAGGTCATAGCATAGCACAACTACCATCAATGAAGGATAAGTAGCTCTAGACAGTAAAATATAAGTGAAGATCACAACGGCAGTAAAGATATAGATGAAAAATAACTGCCAAGCAGGAGTATAACAACTCTCTCTCCAACTTTCCTCTTAAAAAGTTTGCTACTAACTTAAGCTTTCCAATGCAAAAAAGAATCACTCAATTCCGAGTTGATATGAGGACTCAAAAAATTCTAAAGTTGGTCTGAAAAACAGGAACAAACTGTGTTCGCGAACTTCGGAGGGCAAAAAGACCTATTTAGAAGCCGATTTTGAGGTGTCAAATATTGAACAAGCTTCTTCAACTATTTAGATGCGGCTCGTCGCTAGCTTTCATTTGAGTACTTGTGGAGCCAAAACGGACTTCGCATGAGGAAGTTATGCCTGTTTTTACCGAATAGTGTACATAACCTGGCTCTGATACCACTTGATAGAGGCAAATGTGTCCCGTCTTTCGATGAGATGATGGATATCGATTTGGTGGAAGTCGATTTTGACGATCCAACTACGAACGTGCGAGGACGTCGCGCCTTAGTAATCGCTAAACCAACTCTCAGAGGTTATTGACCACGCCGGAGCACGATCAACCTGACCACGAGGGTCTGTTTCCTGCGAGCAAACGAAGAACAAGCAATAAACTAAGATTGCAATCTGGATATTGCGAATATAAGATGAAAGCTTTATTGATCAAGGTGGGGTTCTGTGACGCCTTTGTCTGGTTGTTGAACACAAACGAAGTACGCGAAGTTGCAGCTATGGCGAACTTTTAATCTAAACAAAACCCAAGGAAAAAGCTACTAGATGGATCTACTTATATAGGAGGAAGGGGTGGCGGCCAAGGAGGTGGGAGAACGTCCCAAGGCATCCTAAAACCAACCCTAGGTCGTACAAGGCTCATGGGCCCAAGTGGAGGTGATGCAACACCTTTGGACTTATTGTTTGACTCTGATTCTGCTGCAGCGTCTGATTGTTTCGTCGATATCTCAACGCTCCGGACGAATTTGAAGGTGAATTCAATTGGGATGGAAAGAACACAAAATCTAGATTCCAACAAAAAAAGAATCACCCAATTCGGAGTCCGTATGAAAAAGTTGTTGGCGTTTTGAGTCAGGTATGTCTGTGCAGTCCGAATCTGAATCCAGAACGTGAGAGACTTGGACTCTATCTTCTCTTGGCCCAAAAGTGACGTGAGAGAACTTTTTGAGCAGCAAGTAAACATATCTTTCTCCCTTATCTTCATATGTGAATTGCATAAATGTCCCATACACCTGCAATTAGACAAAACACAAAAGTGTGTGAAGTATTTTTGTTCTGGATAACATAAATAGATTATTGAATAGTTTGCATTAGAAATCACCTGACAAATATGCATGTATGCAATATTTTTGGTCATATCGAAGGTAGTCATGTCCTCATCAGTGAGGCCCACTCTTGGCCTCCCAACTCTTCCCTTCATCTTTCTCCGGTGGCACATTGACTTAGCGCCCGTTTAAGAATCCTGGCCATTGCCGGACCGGGCGAGCCTTCGGGGAGCGGGGATGGACACCTGATTCTTTCCGCCTTACTGAGCTAATCCTGATTGCGGACAGTTTCTTCAGAACAATATTATGACAAATATTAGCAAAGTGTTCGGTCACAGGGTTACTTACTTGGGTATCTGGGCGGTTGCAGCTAAGGCCCACATCCTCGATGGCCCACATCCAAGGTAGCCGCCGGCCTTTCAGGAGAACCGTTGCATCTCAAGGAGTATCAGCTTGCTGCTTGCGGCCACAAGAACACTAATAAGAAACTAAAGTCACTGCTGGAAGAGAAAGCATCTACTTTCAGCCTGCTGATGTGCCGGCGCACAAGATCAAGCCCGCCTCCTGTGTCGGGAGAGGAGGAGGGGCCTTCCTCCGGGTGACGACGCAGTGCCTGGCTGGCTGCTCCCCCTCTCTTGCCCATATCCTCCCCAACAAGCTAGAGAAGGAGGAGAGCATGTTCCTGGGGTCCTCATGGCTATTGCGCCATCCAACACAGGGGTAAGCACCGCGACCTCCTCTGCTCTCTTCTCCTCCCTCCAGGTTCGGTCAGGGTCGGGTGCAAGGGTGGTACAGGGGTCCTGATTTTCACTTGTTCATCTAGACATTGTAGCATCTGAGCTCCTCCCTGTAGGTTCCTGCATTCCTGCCCCTGTAGTTGGTGTTGCTTCAGCACTTGTGCAGGAGAACAACAGAGCTGCAAGAGGTGTTGGAGAACCTGAGATTCATCGATTTGAATCGACTTGCAGAAACCAGTATGTGGAATTCTCAGTTCAAATCTGAATGACAATTGGCAAGGCAATTCTTGTGCATGTCCTACTGGTGTAGAACAAATACCTGCTCCATATACATATTAGAAGATATGATATGGAACTTGTACGCATGGCTTCTTCAATCTGAATACGTGTATTTGGGCCCAATAAGCTCGAGGAGAAGGAGGAGAGCATGTTTCGGGAGCCCTTCCACGATGGCGAGGAGGAGCGGCGCACCGGCAACGCCGACGAGGATTTTTATACATGCTTTAGAAAAGATAAAGCATGTGCTGGCTGTTATACTTGTAGAGAAGAACTGTGGAGGATTTTTTTTCTAAGTAGAGGAGTGAATGAAACCAGCGGCTTGACTAACTGTTAATCTGATTTACACATGCAAATGTGTGTGTAGCTCCCTGCTCTGAATTAAGCCTCTTGTCCTTTATTATAGCATCATTACTCAGGGACTCTGTAACGTCTCTTGTTTTCTTCTCTTACTGGATGCTAGTAATTGTTTACCGATCAAGCTCAGTTAACCAACCAAGGCTATTGTATGGGTCTCCAAACGTGAAACCTGAACCATGCATCTTCTCCTCCAACCAACCGAGCATTGTTGATATTGTTACCTGTGCTTAATTAGTGTAACTTTGTACTTGATGTAATAGGAGCAACAGACTAAGAATTCTATTTTTAAATCTAATGAGTTTTCCATGTAAATACTCATTTTTTGATTTCGCTACTGTAATGCAAGATAATACTTACAGATTAGCAGTGTTTTATGTATGTATTAATACTAGAACAAAATTGTTGATTATAAACATGGATTGCGTATAATTATTGTTTACTTTCTAGCAGATATATTATCTTATTTTATCTGTAATTGTCTGGGATGTTTGACAGCAACTAATATTGATGTATCATCATGTTGGTCTTGGCGTCGCGTGCACGTAGACCTGCAGCTCTTGTTCATACTTGGCGCGACCTGGTGGTTATCATTGCGGTCTCTGGTGACGGTGGTGCGCCACCTTGCTTCTGGCTTCGACGAGACGGCGGGGTTGTCGCCCTGTAACCTCGGCGTTGCCTCCTCGGCTACCACTCTTAGGTGAGTCCATGGTCTCTCCTTTCTTCTTTGTCTGTTCAGGCTTAGTGATTTCTTCTCTGTTAATGATGATGATTCTGTCTTGCAACTGAGGTCCAAAGCGCATTTTGTGTGCTCCGCTGTAGTTTCCTAACAGTGTACCTCTCTTAGCTCTGATTTTGATGTGTTTAGATCTCGCTGTACCCTGTTTGATTTTGATGTGTTTAGATCTCGCTGTACCCTGCTTGATTTTGATGTGCTTTTTCACTGCATTCCTTATGGATGTATATTAAAGTTTTCAAGTGGATACGATAGTTGACAACTCCTTCTATTGATTATTGGTATTTTCTCCGCGAACCGTGCTGTTGAGTTCAAGTGGAAGGATTACTAGTGTCCATGGTTTTCAGGTTGTTATGTTGGTCCAAGTATGTTCTTCTTTTGATAGGTAAAGCCATATACTTAGCATAACAAGTAAACATAGAAATATAATTATGTCATGAAGTAACTTGAAGCTTAAGTAGTGTGCTGTTGCACTCTCTGAATCTTCTTCTACAATACTATTGATTGCTTATGAACTCAGAAGAATTTGTTCCCTGTTTAGGTAAGGTTATAATAACTCATACAATTTTAATTTCCTACTTTGAGTAGCTCAGTACTGTTTCCTTTTTCGACGATATTGCCAACTCATGTATAGGAGAGTGTTAGTACTTGTAGATAATCGATCTTCTGTTATTTTCATGGTTTCTTGTTGTAATCTTCAGCTTTCAGCATTATAAGTATCTTTGAAGCAGTGCTGATATTATTTAGCCTATGAACAGTGGCCATCTTTGCTGTGAACATCTAAACTATTGCTTTTATCGGTCATTAAATTCAGATTATACTTGTAGATGCAGAGTGCTTTTTGTTCAATGAAATGCTGGCCTAGAATTATGTTTGCATGTTGGCCTACCCCAGAATGACATTCTACGAGATTTTTAATTTGATGAGTTCCTCCTGTAGATTTTCGGGCAGTGTTGTGCAACTTGAGTCTAGTAAGAGTTGACCCAACTCTCAATCGACTATGGTTAGAAAGATCAAAGCAAGCATGGTTTGGCATGGTCCAGTCCATACCTTTGTTGTGTGTTGTCAGACTACAGATAGGATGAATTTATGATCTGTACAGACGACCATTTTCTGTTTTGCTACCGTAATGAAAGATAATCTGTATAGACTATCAGTGTTTTATGTATGTATTAATACTAGAACAAAGTTGCTGACATAAACATGGGTTCCATATAATTACTGTTAATTTTCTAGCAAATATATTCCTCATTTTATCTTTGCCATTGCATGGGATGTTTGTCAGCAACTAATATTGATGTATCAGCAGGTTGGTTTTGGTGTTGCGTACACGCAAGCCCGCAGCTCTTGACGGTACTTGGCATGGCCTGGTTGTTATCATCGCAGTCTGGCAACGGTGGTGCGCTAACTTGCTTCCGGCTCCGACGAGACGGCAGGGTTGTTTCCCTGTAACCTCGGCGTCGGTTCCTATCGGCTACCACTCTTAGGTGAGAACCTGGTCTCTCTTTTCTCCTCTGTCTGTTCTGGGCCCCACCATTTGAGCCATGCCCATATCGTGCCATTGATCTAGTGCTTGTGGTGGTGGTGGTGGTCTGTCCTATGGTGCTATGTTGTTGCTGTTAACATGTTCAGGCTTAGTGTCCTCTCTGTTAATTATGATGATTCTGTCTTGCAACTGAGGTGCAAGGCGCATTTTCCGTGCTTTTCCCTTGTAGCTTCCTCTCACTCTACCTCTCTTTGCTTCTGATTTTTGATGTGTTTACAATCACTCTCTTGGTTAATGATTTTTATGTGGTTGCATTTCTTATGGACTTGTCTAATAGTTCTCAAGTGGATACAGTAGTTGATAGCTCCTTCCATTGGTTTTCTGCTTAATAGTATTTGCTCTGTGAACTGTGCTATCGATTTTTTTTTTTTGAATGTCA
>NC_041393.1:32979535-33040667 GCF_002162155.2 Triticum dicoccoides
GTTGCCTATAGGCTTTGCAGCCTAATACAAGATAGGGCCCAAGTGAACCAGAATTACAGGGGGGCACAGGAGGGAGAAATAAAGCAAAACAACACACAGACCACACAAGGCGAGGGGGGACACAACACAACAAGGGGCACCATCGGCGCTCGAACTGCAGCGGCGAGCCGAGACTAAACCATGTCACTGTGCCATCGACGCAATCGAAAAGCACCGGGCAACCAAGACTGCACAACGCCGCGACACCATCTGTGCCATGGGGTACATTCGAACGGTCACACCGGGCCAAGACGATGCCACGGCACCTGTGTGCCACCGGTGTAGTCGAAGGGCATCACCAAGCATAGAACTTCACAGAGCACACCCCAAACATCACAAGACCGGGGAATGAAGACAACGCCATCAAGATGGAGAACGACGGGAAGCGTCGCCGCTGTCTCGGCCAACAGCAGGCCGACCAAGGATTTCTCCCCATCCCCGGTCACATCCTTCCCGACGAGACGCAGAGCAACCGCCAATAGCGCCAAGCAGCGCTGGGATGGGCGGCCCCAGATCCGGGCGAATCCAACCGGCAGCGACGCCGGCAGGCACCCTTGACACCGAGAGCCACCAGCGAGGACCACTGGTGCGGCGCCCCCTGCAGGTGAAGCCACGAGACAGTGACAACCCACCGGGGGATCTGGGAGGTGGAGGGCTCCCAAGACGCAGAGAGCCACGACGCCACCTTCGTTTGGCGAGCACGCGGAGGAGCACGACGACAACAGAACGGGCGGTGGCGAGGGAGGACGGAGGAGGTGCGTGGCGGAGCACGGGACGGGGCACAGGGGCAAGGCATCCAGAGCAGACACTGCCATGGCAGGTCCAACACGGGGAAGGTCGGGGACGGGGGCACCCATCAACAGCAAGGCCCCGCACGGACATGCCCGTCCAGCTGCCACGAGAGGAGAGACCGGCGCGGGCAGCACGGCAGAGGCACGAACCGGAGGGGGAACCACCGGACTTGGGCGCCGCCGGAGCCAGCTCCCAGTGCAGCATGGGAGGTGGTCGAAGCCCACAGTGGAGAGGGACGAGATCCAGCCGGGGGAGCAAGCCGAAGCCGATGCAGCCAAGCAAGATGGCGTCGGGGCCGAATCCGGCCACGGACAGCGCCCCCGAGCAGGAGGAGGGGCGGATCCGGAGGCTGGCATGCCAGATCCGGCACGGGAGAGGGTGGGAGAGACCGGCTCTGGGCGCCCGCCATGGCCATGCCGACGAGCTTCGGTTGGATCTGAAGGAGCGTGTGGGGGTGGTCTAGACGGGAGGAACCTCGCCGCCGCCGTCCGCCGCTAGGCTTCGCCCGGCGGCCTCCTCCGGCGACGGCGAGGAGAGGGAGTGGTGGAGAAGGGCGGAGGGTAGGTGGCGGCGGCGGCCTCCGGAGTCGCCCGAGGAGAGCGACCCGGGAGGCAGTCTCGGGGGAGCCTTCTTGGATTGACGGTCAAACCTTGATAGATCGTGCTATCGATTTCAAGCGGAAGGATTACTGTCCATTGTTTTCAGGTTTGTTGATATGCTGGTCCAAGTATGTTCTTCTTATGATAGGTACATCCATATACTTGGCAAGACAATTAAATATATAAATATACTTATGTCAGGAAGTAACTTGAAGCTTAAGTACTATGTTGTTGCAGTCTCTTTGAATCTTCTTGTATAGTACTATTGATTGCTTATGAACCTGTTCCCTGTCTAGGTAAGGGTAATAATAACTCATACAATTTTTTTTCTACTTTGAGTAGCTCACTAGAGTTTTCCCCTTTTGATGATATTCAATGCAGTTTTATCTTTTAGAACATAAACGGTTTCATCTTTTCACAATATTGCCAAGTCATGTATAGGCGAGTGTTAGTACTTGTGTACTACCAATCTTCTGCTATTTTCATGCTTTCATGTTGTAATCTTCAGCTTTCAGCATTTTTATTTTGAGTTGATCTGAACTCCCTAGTCTTGCTGCTAGAGAAGCTTTTTAGGAGATGCATGCCTGTTTAGGCTATCCATTTCTTCCTCTCTGCTGCACGTGCGTCTTTTTGCAGCTTTGAAACTTAAAAGTCAACCATGAGTTTGAGCTGGGCTAGGAAGGCTCCATGCAAAATTGCTTCCAGTAGACTCGCATGTAGGATTTTATTTTTTGGCTTGAATGAAATTCTATGGTTTTGATGGTGGAGTTTGGGATGCAGCACATCCATCAGCAGCTTGTTGTTGTCAGCGACAAGAGTACGCGGCACATAGCTCTGGGTCATGCCTCTCTGTCAGTTATTAAATGAATCAATTTCCTATTAGTTTTAAGATTGATGGTACTTTCTGGTGTATGCTCATGTGGTAAATGACACTTCAGAGCCTGATGTTGGTAGTGATTGACGCTGTATAGGACAGTCATGATGTAGTAGTGTTTTAATATCGAACATCAGTTTATAAGATGATTATTTTTCTATTTGGAGCAGCAGGTGCCCTCCACTTCCATGGATGACATCGACGAGGTGGACACATGACCAAGCTGAGGAGGACATCGTCGAGTCTGACCTCAACCTCTACTATGAGGTCGTCCAGCAGGACTCCCCACAGACGGCTGATCCCTCTCGACGGTGAGGTTGTTTTCAAGTTATCGCGCCTCTGTTGTAGCATCAAACAGATTCTCCACAAATCTGTCAAGTTCTTCCATGATGAACACTTGATTGAAATAATGCGGTGCAGCAGAATCATCATGAGGTTGGGCAACTGGAGCTGTTTGTGTTGCATTTTCCTCGGTTGGTGGCACTTTTAATCGAAACTTGATGCAGAAAATGTTCTTCAGAACTAAAGTAGATGCAAAAAATTATCACCTTTGGCAAAACAAGTGTTGGTAGTTCACTCAGTGCACTCTGTTATTTTGCTATCTGGATGCATTCTGAAACTTGTTATTTGCATCACCCAGGAATGCATCATCCATGGAAGTTGAGAATACCAGGAAGGAGATGGCCATGCCGAGTGAGGAGCAACCAGCTATGAGGCCTCATGTGTGACATGAATCATTGGTAGTGTCTTTCACAAAGCATCTACGAAGATATATGTACCTTTCTCTTTTGGTAGTTTTGCAGAGCTCTCCTTTTTGTACAGATGAGAAAATGAGACCCTAGAGTGTAACTGAACTAGGGTAGTGCAACCGTTAGGGGTTGTGGGGTGTATGTTTTCGGTGTGTTGTATGTGGATATGTTTGGTGATGATCAACCAATGTATATAAAGCCAATCTGTTTGTTTGTCATCCCGTGTTGTTGATGTGGCTGGTTGTGAAACATATGATTAATCAAATTGTTTCGAGCAAACTTTCTCTCTTGTTTGTCCATGTGGATGCATTGCCAGTGCATCATCACTCCTCGCTGGGATATTTTCTGCTTCATTGCTGTTATTATTGCTGGTGAAATAGGAGGCACATAGATAGACAGAGATCAGGAGTCATAGAGGAGAGGGCTTGGACTGGGTCTGGCTTTGTTAAGAGTGAAAAAGTCTCTTATTTGTGGCCATTTTGTGGTGCATGATGGAAGTAACAAAGTTTTTTAGATTTTGGTTGTTTGACAAGTTGACAGTTTTTTTTCTAATTTATCATCCTTTTTCTGATTCTAGTCAATATAGTTTTTGAGAATCATGTCATTCAACGCCTAGGGATGCTCACCGGCTAGCAAGGGTCTGGATTGTGCCATCTCATTGATCCGTGTCACCTTGGCCAACTCGTCCTCTACATCATGCCTTCTTCCATGACCAAGCCATCTCTATATATACTAGAGGTAGTGATTCATCCGCGTGCGGGGTGCGCGTGCGACTTATGACTTGGGACTTGAGCCGTGTCCTGGGAAGGTTTCGCACGAATGGTGTCTGTAAAAAGGAAAACTAATGTAGGAGAGTACAACGTAAGCATGCGAAGAGTTGGCTATCATTAATGGATAGTAAAAGTGTAAGACATTGGCCTGTTAATAAGGTCAAGCCAAGAGTTGGGCTTTATTAAATATCTATAGCCCCTGGTGTCCTCTATGGGATTACATGTATGGCGCCCAGCTCAGGTTTATCTGGCTGCCGGACTCGTCTAACCGTGTCCGTGGTCTTAACGACCAGTCATGCGTTCTGATATTAGAGGCCGCTTAGAGTCCGGCTACTAGAGCCGTCGCATACTCTTTCGCGTGTAAGGAACGCTCTGTATTCTTTTAACGGTGATGACGCCACGTGGACCGGGCATCTTGAGTTTAAGGTAGGCATAGCGCGGTACTGCGTTGAAGCGGGCGAAGGCCGTTCTCCCGAGCAATGCATGATAACCACTTTGGAGAGGGGCGATGGTCAAGAGTAGTTCTTCGCTTCTGAAGTTGCCTGGGGAACCGAGTGTCACCTCTAGTACGAGGGAGCCCCTGCAGCGGGTTTCAACGCCTGGTATCACCCCTTCAAAGGTGGTGTTACTGATGATTCTGGATGGGTCTATCCCCATTCTGCGGACAGTGTCCTCGTATATTAGATTAAGACTACGCCGCTATCCATGAGGACGCGAGTGAGATGGTATCCGTCGATTATTGGGTCGAGCACCAAGGCAGCTGATCCTCCGTGCCGCATACTAGTCGGGTAGTCACTATGATCGAAGGTGATCGGGCAGGCCGACCAGTGGTTAAGTTTGGGGGCAACGGGCTCTATAGCGTATGCATCTTTGAGCGCGCATTCGCGCCTGCTCGTGTGTATGTGAGCCGCCTGGATCATGTTTACTGTTTTTACCTCTGGTGGGAATTTTTTCTGTCCCCAAGTGTTCGGCTGGCGAGGCTCATCCTCGTCTTCACTTGGTGTTTCACTTCCCTTGTGTTCAGCATTTAATTTGCCGGCCTGCTTAAAGACCCAGCATTCTCTGTGAGTGTGGTTCGCAGGTTTTTCGGGGGTGCCATGAATTTGGCACAGTCTGTCCAGGACTTTGTTCAGGCCGGACGGTCCCTCTTTGCTGCCTTTAAATGGCTTCTTTTGTTGACCGGGTCGAGAGCCCCTGAATACGGCGTTGACCGTTGTGTTGTCCAGACTTTCTTCCTTGTTTTGACGTTTATTTTTATTGCATCGTGGCTTCCCGTTGCCATCCCTGATTTCGGATGTAATTGGGTCGCTGGTGCTTCTACGGGCCAACCAGCTGTCTTCACCCACACAAAAGCGGGTCATAAGGCTTGTTAAGGCTGCCATTGTCCTCGGCTTTTCTTGGCCGAGGTGTCTGGCGAGCCATTCATCCCAGATATTGTGCCTGAAGGCCGCTAAGGCTTCGGCATCCGGACAATTGACAATTTGATTCTTCTTAGTGAGGAATCTGTTCCAAATCTTGCGGGCGGACTCTCCGGGCTGTTGAATTATGTGACTAAAATCGTACGCGTCCGGAGGTCGGACATAGGTCCCTTGAAAATTGGCCCTAAAAGCATCCTCGAGTTCCTCCCAACTTCCGATTGAATTTTCGGGGAGGCTTTTCAACCATTGTGGCATGTTGATGTCATTGTGATTTTGTGAGACTCGGGCATTTTTGGGGAATGTAGCAGAAATTCAAAATTTTCAACGCATCACCAAGATCAATCTATGGAGATACTAGCAACGAGAGAGAGGGGAGTGCATCTTCATACCCTTGAAGATCGCTAAGCGGAAGAGTTCAAGAGAACGGGGTTGAGGGAGTCGTACTCGTCGTGATCCAAATCACCCGAGATCCTAGTGCCGAACGGACGGCACCTCCGCGTTCAACACACGTGCAGCCCGGTGACGTCTCCCGTGCCTTGATCCAGCAAGGAGAGAGGGAGAGGTTGCGGAAGACTCCGTCCAGCAGTAGCACAACGGCGTGGTGGTGATGGAGGAGCGTGGTATTCCAACAGGGCTTCGCCAAGCACCACGAGAGATGAGGAGGGAGAGAGGTAGGGCTGCGCCTTGGAGAGAATGACTCATGTGTTGGGCAGCCCCTAGACCTCAACTATATATAGGGGAGAGGGAGGGGGCTGCTCCCCCTCTAGGGTTCCCACCCCAAGGGGTGCGGCAGCCCCTAGATCCCATCTAGGGTGGCGGCCAAAGGGGGAGAGGGGGAAACTTGCCCCCCAAGCAAGGTGGAGGCGCCCCCCTCCCCTAGGGTTTTCAACCCTAGGCGCATTGGGCCCTGGTGGGGGGGCGCACCAGCCCACCTGGGGCTGGTCCCCTCCCACACTTGGCCCATGCAGCCCTCTGGGGCCGGTGGCCTCACCTGGTGGACCCCCGGGACCCTCCCGATGGTCCCGGTACGTTACCGATAACACCCGAAACTTTTCCGGTGACCAAAATAGGACTTCCCATATATAAATCTTTACCTCCGGACCATTCTGAAACTCCTCGTGACGTCTGGGATCTCATCCGGGACTCCGAACAACATTCGGTAACCACTTATATCTATGCCCTATAACCCTAGCGTCACCGAACCTTAAGTGTGTAGACCCTACGGGTTCGGGAACCATGCGGACATGACCGAGACAACTCTCCGGCCAATAACCAACAGCGGGATCTAGATACCCATGTTGGCTGCCACATGTTCCACGATGATCTGATTGGATGAACCACGATGTCAAGGATTCAATCAATCCCGTATACAATTCCCTTTGTCTAGCGGTATAGTACTTGCCCGAGATTCGATCGTCGGTATGCCGATACCTTGTTCAATCTCGTTACCGGCAAGTCTCTTTACTCGTTCCGTAACACATCATCCCGTGATCAACTCCTTGATCACATTGTGCACATTATGATGATGTCCTACCGAGTGGGCCCAGAGATACCTCTCCGTCACACGGAGTGACAAATCCCAGTCTCGATTCGTGCCAACCCAACAGACACTTTTGGAGATACCCGTAGTGCACCTTTATAGCCACCCAGTTACGTTGTGACGTTTGGTACACCCAAAGCATTCCTACGGTATCCGGGAGTTGCACAATCTCATGGTCTAAGGAAATGATACTTGACATTTAGAAAAGCTTTAGCATACGAACTACACGATCTTGTGCTAGGCTTAAGATTGGGTCTTGTCCATCACATCATTCTCCTAATGATGTGATCCCGTTATCAATGACATCCAATGTCCATGGTCAGGAAACCATGACCATCTGTTGATCAACGAGCTAGTCAACTAGAGGCTCACTAGGGACATGTTGTGGTCTATGTATTCACACATGTATTGCGGTTTCCGGTCAATACAATTATAGCATGAATAATAGACAATTATCATGAACAAGGAAACACAATAATAACCATTTTATTATTGCCTCTAGGGCATATTTCCTACAGTCTCCCACTTGCACTAGAGTCAATAATCTAGTTCACATCACTATGTGATTGTAATGAATCGACACCCATGGGGTTTGATCATATCTCGCTTGTGAGAGAGGTTATTAGTCAACGGATCTGAACCTTTCAGATCCGGGTGTGCTTTGCAAATCTCTATGTCATCTCCTAGATGCAGCTACCATGCTCTATTCTGAGCTATTCCAAATAACTGTTCTACTATACGAATCCGATTTACTACTTAGAATAATCCGGATTAGTGTCAAAGTTTGCATCGGCGTAACCCTTTACGACGAACTCTTTTACCACCTCCGTAATCGAGAAAATTCCTTAGTCCACTAGTTACTAAGGATAAGTTTGACCGTTGTCCTGTGATCCATTCCTGGATCACTCTTGTACCCCTTGACTGACTCATGGCAAGGCACACTTCTGGTGCGGTACACAACATAGCATACTATAGAGCCTACGTCTGAAGCATAGGGGACGACCTTCATCCTTTCTCTCTCTTCTGCCGTGGTCATGGCTTGAGTCTTACTCAATACTCACACCATATAACACAGCCAATAACTCCTTCTTTGCTGATCTATTTTGAACTCCTTCAAGATCTTGTCACGGTATGTATTCATTTGAAAGTACTATTAAGCCTTTTGATCTATCCTTATAGATCTTGATGCTCAATGTTCAAGTAGCTTAATCCAGGTTTTCCATTGAAAAACACTTTTCAAATAACCCTATATGCTTTCCAGAAATTGTACATCATTTCCGATCAACAATATGTCAACAACATATACTCATCAGAAATGCTATAGTGCTCCCACTCACTTCTTTGGAAATACAAGTTTCTCATAAACTTTGTATAAACCCAAAATCTTTGATCATCTCATCAAAGCGTATATTCCAACTCCGAGATGCTTACTCCAGTCCTTAGAAGGATTGCTGGAGCATTGCACACTTGTTAGCATCTTTCAGGATTGACAAAACCTTCTGGTTGTATCACGTACAACCTTTCCTCAAGAATATCGTCGAGGAAACAATGGTTTTTGACATCCTATCTGCAAGATTTCATAAATCATGCAGTAACTGCTAATATAATTCCAACAGACTCTTTAGCATCGCTACGAGTGAGAAAGTCTCATCACAGTCAACTCCTTGAACTTGTCGGAAAACATCTTAACGACCAGTCGAGCTTTCTTAATGGTGATACTTACCATCATTGTCTGTCTTCCTTTTAAAATCCATTTGTACCCAACAGCCTTATGACCATTAGGTAGTTCTTCCAAAGTCTATACTTTGTTTTCATACATGGATCCTCTCTCGGTTTTTATGGCCTCGAGCCATTCATCGGAATCCGGGCCCACCATCGCTTCTCCATAGCTCATAGGTTCATTGTTGTCTAGCAACATGACCTCCAAGACATGATTACGTACCACTATGGAGTAGTACGTATCTTTGTCGACCTACGAGTTTCGGCAGTGACTTGATCCGAATTTCATGATCACTATCATCAGCTTCCACTTCAACTGGTGTAGGCGCCACAGGAACAACTTCCTGTGCCCTGCTACACTAGTTGAAGTGACAGTTCAATAACCTCATCAAGTCTCCACCATCCTCCCACTCAATTCTTTCGAGAGAAACTTTTCCTCGAGAAAGGACCCGTTTCTAGAAACAATCCCTTTTGCTTCCGAATCTGAGAAAGGAAGTATACCCAACTGTTTTTGGGTGTCCTATGAAGATGTATTTACCCGCTTTGGGTTCGAGCTTATCAGGATTAAACTTTTTCACATAAGCGTCCCAGCCCCTGATACGTCTCCAACGTATCTATAATTTTTGATTGCTCCATGCTACTTTATCTACTGCTTTAGGCAATATTGGGATTTATTATGCACTTTTATATTATTTTAGGGACTAACCTATTAACCGGTGGAACAGCCTAGATTTGCTGTTTTATGCCTATTTTAGTGTTTCGAGAAAAAGGAATATCAGACGGAGTCAAAACAGAACGAAATCAACTGGAGAAGTTATTTTTGGAAGGAAAGCCACCCGATGGACTTGGAGTGCACGTCAGGAGATACGGGAGGTGCTCACGAGGGTGGGGGGCACGCCCACCCCCCCTGGGCGCGCCCCCCTTGCCTCGTGGGACCCCCGTAGCTCCACCGACGTACTTCCTGCACCCATATATACCTACGTACCCAAAAACTTCTAGAACAGAACCTAGATCGGGAGTTCCGCCGCCGCAAGCCTCTGTAGCCACCAAAAACCAATCGGGACCCTGTTCCGGCACCCTGCCGGAGGGGGATCCCATCACCGGAGGCCATCTTCATCATCCCGGCGCTATCCATGACGAGGAGGGAGTAGTTCACCCTCGGGGCTGAGGGTATGTACCAGTAGCTATGTGTTTGATCTCTCCCTCTCTCATGTTCTCTCTCGTGTTCCTCTATGGCACGATCTTGATGTATCCCGAGCTTTGCTATTGTAGTTGGATCTTATGATGTTTCTCCCCCTCCACTCTCTTGTGATGAATTGAGTTTCCCCTTTGAAGTTATCTTATCGGATTGAGTCTTTTATGAGAACACTTGATGTATGTCTTGTGATCCACTTGATGTATGTTTTGGTGATCAACTTGCGGGTTTCGTGACATTGGGAACCTATGCATAGGGGTTGGCACATGTTCTTGACTCTCCGGTAGTAGCTTTGGGGCACTCTTTGAAGTACTTTTATGTTGGTTGGATGAATCTGAGATTGTGTGACGCATATCATATAATCATGCCCACGGATACTTGAGGTGACAATGGAGTATCTAGGTGACATTAGGGTTTTGGTTGATTTGTGTCTTAAGGTGTTATTCTAGTACGAACTCTTTTATAGATCGATCCGAAAGAATAGCTTTGTGGTGGTTTCGTACCCGACCATAATCTCTACGTTTGTTCTCCGCTATTAGTGGCTTTGGAGTGACTCTTTGTTGCATGTTGAGGGCTTGTTATATGATCTATCTATGTTATTATTGTTGAGAGAACTTGCACTAGTGAAAGTATGAACCCTAGGCCTTGTTTCCTATCATTGCAATACCGTTTACGCTCACTTTTACCACTTGTTACCTTGCTGTTTTTATTATTTCAGATTACAAAAACCCATATCTACTATCCATATTGCACTTGTATCACCATCTCTTCGCCGAACTAGTGCACCTATACAATTTACCATTGTATTGGGTGTGTTGGGGACACAAGAGACTCTTTGTTATTTGGTTGCAGGGTTGTTTGAGAGAGACCATCTTCATCCTATGCCTCCTACGGATTGATAAACCTTAGGTCATCCACTTGAGGGAAAATTCGCTACTGTCCTACAAACCTGTGCACTTGCAGGCCCAACAACGTCTACAAGAAGAAGGTTGTGTAGTAGACATCAAGCTCTTTTCTGGCGCCGTTGCCGGGGACGCTAGGTAAACGGTACTCACACTCTGTCACTAAGCTCTTTTCTGGCGAGGTGAGTGCTTGAAGGTATATCTTTAGATCTTGCAATCGAATCTTTTTGTTTCTTGTTTTAGCACTAGTCTAGTTTATAAAAGAAAATTACAAAAAAATGGAGTTAAGTTTGTCTCATACGCTTCATCTTTTTAATATCTTTCGTGAGTATGATGGAAAAGAAAATTGTGCCAAAGTGTTAGAAGAAGAATGCATTAAATTGTTTATCACTAAATCTTTGAATGATGAGCATGATTGCAATGTTGTTAGTATGAATTCCTTGAATATCCATAATGCTAATGATATGCAAAGCCACAAGCTTGGGGAAGCTATGTTTGATGGAGATGATATTTTTTGTCCCCCAAGCTTTGATGAGCAAATTTACTACGATGAAAGCATGCCTCCTATCTATGATGATTATTGTGATGAAACGTATGCTTTAAAGAATAATGATAACCATGAAACGTGTCATCTTGATCTTAATTTTCAATCACATGATAGTTATTTTGTTGAGTTTGCTCCCACTACTATTCATGAGAAGAAATTTGCTCATGTTGAGAGTAGTAAATTTCTATGCTTGTAGATCATGAAAAGAATGCTTTAGGTGCCGGTTATATTGTTGAATTCATTCATGATGCTACTGAAAATCATTATGAGGGAGGAATATATGCTTGTAGGAATTGCAATAATGTCAAGTTTCCTCTCTATGTGCTTAAAATTTTGAAGCTATGCTTGTTTTGCCTTCCTATGCTAGCTGATTATTGTTCCCATACGTTTTTTGCTCACAAAATCCCTATTCATAGGAAGTGGGTTAGACTTAAATGTGCTAGCCATATTCTTCATGATGCTCTCTTTATGTTTCAATTCTTATCTTTTATGTGAGCATCATTGTCATCATCATGCCTAGCCAGAAAGGCATTAAAGAAAAGTGCTTGTTGGGAGACAACCCAATATTTATCCTTACTGTTTTTGTGTGTCCACATGATTATTCTACTGTAGTAATCATGTTTTATAGCTTTTGTTTCAATAAAGTGCCAAGTAGAACCTTTGGGAAGACTTGGGTGAAGTTTATATGATCTTGCTGTAGAAAACAGAAACTTTTGCGCTCACGAGAATGGATGCCATTTTTTACTGGAGAGTGATTTTAGGTTTATTATTTTTTCAGATGATTAATAGACAAATTTCTCAGGTCCAGAAATTTATTTCATAATTTTTGGGGTTCCAGAAGTATACGTTTTATACAGATTACTACAGACTGTTCTTTTTTTGACAGATTCTGTTTTCATTGTGTTGTTTGCTTATTTTGATGAATCTATGAGTAGTATCGGAGGGTATGAACCATAGAGAAGTTAGAATACAGTAGGTTTTACACCAATATTAATTTAGAATGAGTTCATTACAGTACCTAATTGGTGGTTTTATTTTCTTATAATAACGGAGCTTACGAGTTTTGTTTTGAGTTTTGTGTGGTTGAAGTTTCCAAGTTTTGGGTAAAGATTCGATGGACTATGGAATAAGGAGTGGAAAGAGCCTAAGCTTGGGGATGCCCAAGGCACCCCAAGGTAATATTTAAGGACAACCAAGCAACTACGCTTGGGGATGCCCCGGATGGCATCCCCTCTTTCTTCTTCGTTCATCGGTAACTTTACTTGGAGCTATATTTTTATTCACCACATGATATGTGTTTTGCTTGGAGCGTCATTTTATTTTGTTAGTTTTTGCTTGATGTTAGTTAGAATAATGTTTTGCATCTTTAGTTTCAATAAAAAAGTCAAGGATATCCATTGCCATGCTTATTTTGCTAGTTTGCATGTTGCTGTTTGAAAACAGAAAGTTTACCGCTGTTGCAAAAATTCCTCCGAAAAGTCAGAGAATGTTATAACGTTAAATCTTTTTGAATATTAAGCTCTGATAAATTTATTACAGTGAAAATTTTAGTTCATAATTTTTGGAGTCAGGGAAGTATTGATACTTTTGCATTCTTTACAGACTGTACTGTTTTGACAGATTGCTGTTATGGTTGCGTTGTTTGCATATGTTTGCTTGTTTAATGATTCTATTTGACGATAGGAGTATTAAATATTCAGAGACATTTAATATTCAATGTTGAATAATAATTTTAGTGATTTTTTACAGTAGAAGATGATATGGTTTTGCATTGGTTTATACTAACCTATCTCACGAGTTCTTGTTGAGTTTGTTGTGAATGAAGCTTTTGATAAGAAATAGAAAAACCATGATATGAGAGGAATTAAGGAGACACAAAAGCTCAAGCTTGGGGATGCCCAAGGCACCCAAGATAATATTTCAAGAAGTCTCAAGCATCTAAGCTTGGGGATGCCCCGGTAGGCATCCCACCTTTCTTCTTCAACAACTATCGGTTAGTATCGGTTGAGCCTAAGTTTTTGCTTCTTCACATGAGTTGTGCTATCCTTGCATTGTCATTTTTTTGCTTGCTTCTTGAATACAATGCCAAGATCTGAAATTATTTTACGAGAGAGAGCCTTGCACCAATTGGAATTTGCTAGAATACTCTATGTGCTTCACTTATATCTTTTGAGCTTGATAGTTTTTGCTCTAGTACTTCACTTAGATCTTTTAGAGCACGGTGGTGGATTTGTTTTAAAGAAACTATTGATCTCTCACGCTTCACTTAGATTATTTTGAGAGTTGTTTGCTTAAAGTTAATATACTTGGTATTCAAGATATGTGAAACTTTCTTTTGAGTGAATTGAATACTAAGATAAGTTTGATGCTTGATAATTGTTTTGAGATATGGAGGTGATAATATCAAAGTCATGCTAGTTGGGTGATTGTGAATTTGAGAAATGCTTGTGTTGAAGTTTGTAAGTCCCGTAGCTTGCACGTATGGTTAAAGTTATGTAACAAATTTGAAACATGAAGTGTACCTGGCTTGTGCATCCTTATGAGTGGCGGTCGGGGACGAGCGATGGTCTTTTCCTACCAATCTATCCCCCTAGGAGCATGCGCGTAGTACTTGATTTTTGATGACTTCTAAATTTTTGCAATAAGTATATGAGTTCTTTTGACTAATGTTGAGTCCATGGATTATACGCACTCTCACCTTTCCACCTTTGCTAGCCTCTTCGGTACCGTGCATTGCCCTTTCTCACCTCGAGAGTTGGCGCAAACTTCGCTGGTGCATCCAAACCCCGTGATACGATACGCTCTATCACACATAAACCTCCTTATATCTTCCTCAAAACAGCCACCATACCTATCTATTATGGCGTTTCCATAGCCATTCCGAGATATATTGCCATGCAATTTCCATCATCATCATCATGACATACATTACTTTTGTCATATTGCCATTGCATGATCATGTAGTTGACATCGTATTTGTGGCAAAGCCACCATGCATTATTTTTCATACATGTCACTCTTGATTCATTGCACCATCCCATTACACCGCCGGAGGCATTCATATAGAGTCATATCTTGTTCTAAGTTTTCGAGTTGTAATCCTTGTGTTGTAATCAATAGAAGTGTGATGATCATCATTATTAGAGCATTGCCCAAATAAAAAGAAAATAAAAGATAAAGGCCAAAAAGAAAAAAAGAAAGGCCCAAAAAATAAAAAGGGCAATGCTACTATCTCTTTTTCCACACTTGTGCTTCAAAGTAGCACCTTGTTCTTCATGTAGCGAGTCTCATATATTGTGCTTCAAAGTAGCACCTTGTTCTTCATGTAGTGAGTCTCATATATTGTGCTTCAAAGTAGCACCTTGTTCTTCATGTAGTGAGTCTCATAAGTTGTCCTTTTTATACTAGTGGCAATTTTACATTATAGAACTTGGCTTGTATATTCCTGGGATGGGCTTCCTCAAATGCCCTAGGTCTTCGTGAGCAAGCAAGTTGGATGTACACCCACTAGTTTTCTTTTGTTGAGCATTCATAGCTCTAGTGCATCCGTTGCATGGCAATCCCTACTCCTCATGTTGAAATCAATTGATGGGCATCTCCATAGCCCGTTTATTAGCCTCGTCGATGTGAGACTTTCCCCTTTTTTGTCTTCTCCACACAATCCCCATCATCATATTTTATTCCACCCATAGTGCTATATCCATGGCTCACGCTCATGTATTGCGTGAAAGTAGAAAAAGTTTGAGATTATTTAAGTATGAAACAATTGCTTGGCTTGTCATCGGGGGTATAGAAGTTGGGAACATCTTTGTGTGACGAAAATGAAGCATAGCCTAACTATATGATTTTGTAGGGATGAACTTTCTTTTGCCATGTTATTTTGAGAAGACATGATTGCTTTGATTAGTATGCTTGAAGTATTATCATATTTGTGTCAATATGAACTTTTGTCTTGAATCTTTCGGATCTGAATATTCATATCACAATTAAGAAGATTTACATTGAAATTATGCCAAAGTATCACTCCGCATCAAAAATTCTTTTTTTTATCATTTACCTACTCGAGGACGAGCAGGAATTAAGCTTGGGGATGCTTGATACGTCTCCAACGTATCTATAATTTTTGATTGCTCCATGCTACTTTATCTACTGTTTTAGGCAATATTGGGCTTTATTATCCACTTTTATATTATTTTTGGGACTAACCTATTAACCGGAGGCCCAGCCCAGATTTGCTGTTTTATGCCTATTTCAGTGTTTCGAGGAAAAGGAATATCAGAGGAGTCAAAACGGAACGAAATCAACTAGAGAAGTTATTTTTGGAAGGAAAGCCACCCGATGGACTTGGAGTGCACGTCAGGAGATATGGGAGGTGCTCACGAGGGTGGGGGTGCGCCCATCCCCTGGGCGCGCCCCTGCCTCGTGGGACCCCCGTAGCTCCACCGACGTACTTCCTGCACCCATATACCTACGTACCAAAAAACTTCCAGAACAGAACCTAGATCGGGAGTTCCGCCGCCGCAAGCCTCTGTAGCCACCAAAAACCAATCGGGACCCTGTTCTGGCACCCTGCCGGAGGGGGATCCCATCACCGGAGGCCATATTCATCATCCCGGCTCTATCCATAACGAGGAGGGAGTAGTTCACCCTCGGGGCTGAGGGTATGTACCAGTAGCTATGTGTTTGATCTCTCTCTCTCTCTCGTGTTCCTCTATGGCACGATGTTGATGTATCCCGAGGTTTGCTATTGTAGTTGGATCTTATGATGTTTCTCCCCCTCTACTCTCTTGTGATGAATTGAGTTTCCCCTTTGAAGTTATCTTATCGGAATGAGTCTTTTATGAGAACACTTGATGTATGTCTTGCGATCCACTTGATGTATGTTTTGGTGATCAACTTGCGGGTTTCGTGACATTGGGAACCTATGCATAGGGGTTGGCACATGTTCTTGACTCTCCGGTAGTAGCTTTGGGGCACTCTTTGAAGTACTTTTATGTTGGTTGGATGAATCTGAGATTGTGTGACGCATATCATATAATCATGCCCACGGATACTTGAGGTGACAATGGAGTATCTAGGTGACATTAGGGTTTTGGTTGATTTGTGTCTTAAGGTGTTATTCTAGTACGAACTCTTTTTATAGATCGATCCGAAAGAATAGCTTTGTGGTGGTTTCGTACCCGACCATAATCTCTATGTTTGTTCTCCGCTATTAGTGGCTTTGGAGTGACTCTTTGTTGCATGTTGAGGGCTTGTTATATGATCTATCTATGTTATTATTGTTGAGAGAACTTGCACTAGTGAAAGTATGAACCCTAGGCCTTGTTTCCTATCATTGCAATACCGTTTACGCTCACTTTTACCACTTATTACCTTACTGTTTTTATTATTTTAGATTACAAAAACCCATATCTACTATCCATATTGCACTTGTATCACCATCTCTTCGCCGAACTAGTGCACCTATACAATTTACCGTTGTATTGGGTGTGTTGGGGACACAAGAGACTCTTTGTTATTTGGTTGCATGGTTGTTTGAGAGAGACCATCTTCATCCTACGCCTCCTACGGATTGATAAACCTTAGGTCATCCACTTGAGGGAAATTTGCTACTGTCCTACAAACCTGTGCACTTGCAGGCCCAACAACGTCTACATGAAGAAGGTTGTGTAGTAGACATCAGCCCCGAACTTTCAAGAAACGACAGCTTAGGTTTCTCTAAACCATAGTTCACACGGTGTCATCTCAACGGAATTACGTGGTGCCCTATTTAAAGTGAATGCGGTTGTCTCTAATGCCTAACCCATGAACAATAATGGTAATTCGATAAGAGACGTCATGGCATGCACCATATCCAATAGGGCGCAACTATGACGTTCGGGCACACCATCACACTATGGTGTTCCAGGCAGTGTTAGTTGTGAAACAATTTCTACAATGTCTTAATTGTGTACCAAACTCGCAACTCAGATATTCATCTCTATGATCATATCACAGACATTTTATCCTCTTGTCACGAAGATCTTCAACTTCACTCTGAAATTACTTGAACCTTTCAATAATTCAGACTTGTGTTTCATCAAGTAAATGTACTCAACATCTACTCAAATCATCTGTGAAGTAAGAACATAACGATATTCACTGCATGCCTCAGCACTCATTGGAATGCACACATCAAAATGTGTTACTTCCAACAAGTTGCTATCTTGTTCCATCTTACTGAAAACGAGGCTTTTCAGTCATCTTGCCCATGTGGTATGATTTGCATATCTCAAGTGATTCAAAATCAAGTGAGTCCAAACGATCCATCTGCATGGAGTTTCTTCATGCGTACATACCAATAGACATGGTTCGCATGTCTCAAACTTTTCAAAAACCGAGTGAGTCCAAAGATCCATCAACATGGAGCTTCTTCATGCGTTTTATACCATTATGACTTACATGGCAGTGCCACAAGTAGGTGGTACTATCATTACTATCTTATATCTTTTGGCATGAACATGTGTACCACTACGATTGAGATTCAATAAACCATTCATTTTAGGTGCAAGACCATTGAAGGTATTATTCAAATAAACAGAGTAACCATTATTCTCCTTAAATGGATAACCGTATTGCCATAGACATAATCCAATCATGTCTATGCTCAACGCAAACACCAAATAACAATTATTTAGGTTTAACACCAATCTCGATGGTAGAGGGAGTATGCGACGCTTGATCACATCAAGCTTGAAACAGTTCCAACACATATCGTCATCTCACCTTTAGCTAGTCTCCGTTTATTCCGTAGACTTTTTTATTTTGAGTTACTAACACTTAGCAACCGAACCGGTATCTTAATACCCTGGTGCTACTAGGAGTACTAGTAAAGTACACATTTAATTCAATGCATATCCAATATACTTTTGTTAACCTTGCCAGCCTTCTCATCTACCAAGTATCTAGGGTAGTTCTGCTTCAGTGACCATTCCCTCATTATAGAAGCACTTAGTCTCGGGTTTGGGTTCAACCCTGGGTTTCTTCACTGGAGCAACAATTGATTTGCCGTTTCATGAAGTACCCCTTCTTGCCCTTGCCCTTCTTGAAACTAGTGGTTTCACTAACCATCAACAATTGATGCTCCTTCTTGATTTCTACATTCGCGGTGTCAAACATCGCGAATATTTCAAGGATCATCATATCTATCCCTGATATGTTATAGTTCATCACGAAGCTCTAGTAGCTTGGTGGCAATGTCTTTGGAGAAACATCACCATCTCATCTGGAAGATTAACTCCCACTCGATTCAAGTGATTGTTGTACCAGACAATCTGAGTACAAGCTCAACGATTGAGATCTTCTCCCTTAGTTTTTAGGCTAGAAAACTCGTCGGAGGTCTTATACCTCTTGACGTGGACACGAGCCTGAAATCCCAATTTCAGCCCTCAGAACATCTCATATGTTCCGTAAAGTTTCAAAATCGTCTTCGGTGCCTCAATTTAAACCGTTTAACATTACTGAACTATCACGTAGTCATCAAAACGTGTGTGTCAGATGTTCACAACATCCACAAACGACGTTCGAGGTTCAGCACACCGAGCGGTGCATTAAGGACATAAGCCTTCTACGCAGCAATGAGGACAATCCTCAGTTTATGGACCCAGTCCGCATAATTGCTACTATCAACTTTCAACTAAATTTTCTCTAGGAACATATCTAAAACAGTAGAACTAAAGCGCGAGCTACGACATAATTTGCAAAAACCTTTTGACTATGTTCAGGATAATTAAGTTCATCTTATGAACTCCCACTCAGATAGACATCCCTCTAGTCATCTAAGTGATACATGATCCGAGTCAACTAGGCCGTGTCCGATCATCACGTGAGACGGACTAGTCATCATCAGTGAACATCTTCATGTTGATCGTATCTACCATACGACTCATGCTCGACCTTTCGGTCTCTTGTGTTCCGAGGCCATGTCTGTACATGCTAGGCTCGTCAAGTTAACCTAAGTGTTTCACGTGTGTAAATCTGGCTTACACCCGTTGTATGTGAACGTTAGAATCTATCACACCCGATCATCACGTGGTGCTTCGAAACAACGAACTTTCGCAACAGTGCACAGTTAGGGGGAACACTTTCTTGAAATTATTATGAGGGATCATCTTATTTACTACCGCCATTCTAAGCAAATAAGATGCATAAACATGATAAACATCACATGCAATCAAAAAGTGACATGATATGGCCAATATCATTTTGCTCCTTTTGATCTCCATCTTCGGGGCTCCATGATCATCATCGTCACCGGCATGACACCATGATCTCCATCATCATGATCTCCATCATCGTGTCCCCATGAAGTTATCTCGCCAACTATTACTTCTACTACTATGGCTAACGGTTAGCAATAAAGTAAAGTAATTACATGGCATTATTCAGTGACACGCAGGTCATACAATAAATTAAGACAACTCCTATGGCTCCTGCCGGTTGTCATACTCATCGACATGCAAGTCGTGATTCCTATTACAAGAACATGATCAATCTCATACATCACATATCATTCATCACATTCTTTTGGCCATATCACATCACATAGCATACCCTGAAAAAACAAGTTAGACATCCTCTAATTGTTGTTTGCATGTTTTACGTGGCTGCTATGGGTTTCTAGCAAGAACGTTTCTTACCTACGCAAAAGCCACAACATGATATGCCAATTGCTATTTACCCTTCATAAGGACCCTTTTCATCGAATCCGATCCGACTAAAGTGGGAGAGACTGGCACCCGCTAGCCACCTTATGCAACAAGTGCATGTCAGTCGGTGGAACCTGTCTCACGTAAAAGTACGTGTAAGGTCAGTCCGGGTCGCTTCATCCCACAATGCCGTCGAATCAAGATAAGACTAGTAGCGGTAAGCAAATTGAACAAATAATCGCCCACAACTTCTTTGTGTTCTACTCGTGCATAGAATCTACGCAATAGACCTAGCCCATGATGCCACTGTTGGGGAACATAGCAGAAATTCAAAATTTTCTACGCATCACCAAGATCAATCTATGGACATAATAGCAATGAGAGAGAGGGGAGTGCATCTTCATACCCTTGAAGATTGCTAAGCGGAATCGTTCAAGAGAACGGGGTTGAGGGAGTCGTACTCGTCGTGATCCAAATCACCGGAGATCCTAGTGCCGAACGGACGACACCTCCTCGTTCAACACACGTGCAGCCCGGTGACGTCTCCCGTGCCTTGATCCAGCAAGGAGAGAGGGAGAGTTTGGGGAAGACTTCGTCCAGCAGCAGCACAATGGCGTGGTGGTGATGGACGAGCGTGGCATTCCAGCAGGGCTTCGCCAAGCACCACGAGAGATGAGGAGGGAGAGAGGTAGGGCCGCGCCTTGGAGAGAATGACTCATGTGTTGGGCAGCCCGTAGACCTCAACTATATATAGGGGAGAGGGAGGGGGCTGCGTCCCCTCCAGGGTTCCCACCCCAAGGGGTGCGGCAGCCCCTAGATCCCATCTAGGGTGGCGGCCAAAGGGGGAGAGGGGGAAACTTGCCCCCCAAGCAAGGTGGAGGCGCCCCCCCTAGGGTTTTCAACCCTAGGCGCATTGGGCCCTGGTGGAGGGGCGCGCCAGCCCACCTGGGGCTGGTCCCCTCCCACACTTGGCCCATGCAGCCCTCTGGGGCCGGTGGCCCCACCTGGTGGACCCCCGGGACCCTCCTGGTGGTCCCGGTACATTACCGATAGCACCCGAAACTTTTCCGGTGACCAAAACAGGACTTCCCATATATAAATCTTTACCTACGGACCATTCCGGAACTCCTTGTGACGTCCGGGATCTCATCCGGGACTCCGAACAACATTCGGTAACCACGTATATCTATTCCCTATAACCCTAGCGTCACCGAACCTTAAGTGTGTAGACCCTACGGGTTCGGGAACCATGCAGACATGACCGAGACAACTCTCCGGCCAATAACCAACAGCAGGATCTGGATACCCATGTTGACTCCCACATGTTCCACGATGATCTCATCGGATGAACCATGATGTCAAGGATTCAATCAATCCCGTATACAATTCCCTTTGTCTAGCGGTATAGTACTTGCCCGAGATTCGATCGTCGGTATGCCGATACCTTGTTCAATCTCGTTACCGGCAAGTCTCTTTACTCGTTCCGTAACACATCATCCCGTGATCAACTCCTTGATCACATTGTGCACATTATGATGATGTCCTACCGAGTGGGCCCAGAGATACCTCTCCGTCACACGGAGTGACAAATCCCAGTCTCGATTCGTGCCAACCCAACAGAAACTTTCGGAGATACCCGTAGTGCACCTTTATAGCCACCCAGTTATGTTGTGACGTTTGGTACACCCAAAGCATTCCTACGGTATCCGGGAGTTGCACAATCTCATGGTCTAAGGAAAAGATGCTTGACATTAGAAAAGCTTTAGCATACGAACTACACGATCTTGTGCTAGGCTTAAGATTGGGTCTTGTCCATCACATCATTCTCCTAATGATGTGATCCCATTATCAATGACATCCAATGTCCATGGTCAGGAAACCATGACCATCTGTTGATCAACGAGCTAGTCAACTAGAGGCTCACTAGGGACATGTTGTGGTCTATGTATTCACACATGTATTGCGGTGTTTCCGGTCAATACAATTATAGCATGAATAATAGACAATTATCATGGACAAGGAAATACAATAATAACCATTTTATTATTGCCTCTAGGGCATATTTCCAACAGGCACCCCAAAGAAAAAGTGCCAAATCTAAAGGTTTTGTGATGCAATTGCTTCAAGAATGATGGTGGGATTCTTCCAATGGCCCTGACATTGCCCTTTGTTGAGCATATGGGTAATTTTTCCATTTCAAGTGGATGCAATCCAGGGATCCGAGCATACCTGTCTACCCTCTTGCTTCTCACAGTTCCACGAGCTTTGTGTTGTCTTTGAAAGTTGGTTCTGTCAAGTACTTCGGTCCAAACAACTTGATCACCGTAGTGACAATGGCTTCGAGATATGTGCTTTTGGACATCTGGAGGTACTCACCTCACGGATCTGCAGTCATGCCATAGGAAAGCATCTTCGATGCAATCATGCACTTACGGTAACCAGAGAATCCAAAGATATTCTTCTTAAGGATGAAGTAGTCATCATAGGCCCAGACACCATTATAGAGGCGACTGAACACAGTTCACCGCATCCGGTATCAACGGGCGGAAATAGGGCTCGAATAGCGCATCCATGAAAAAGTAGTCATCCATCAGCAGCGTAGGCCCACATGCCCTATTCTGATTCAACACTCGATGTCCCTTGATTGATCCTTACAATCGAGACCATGCTCCTCCGCGCGTTGGGCATCTTCAATACTCGCTTGCATCATCACCGTTTCATCCTCATATTCATCCTCACCTCACCAAAGACGTATCAGTGAACTCGGCATAGAAGTACTCCTTGTCCACATCTATACTTTGCTTCCGGTTTGTGGGACTCTATACGTCCGGACCACGCCTCTGACGTTTGGTGCACGATGTTGGATGGCCTCAAGGGTCCGGACTATGTGGTCCGAATATTTGGAGGTGTTTTGGTGCATATCGTTGGAGTTGCCCAAGGAATAGAGATGGAAGTGTTTTTCACTTACCAGTGGCAAAGGTGGGTAAATATCCCCAACTTTTAGGGGACATAGAAAAACGATTGGTTGAGAAACTGAAACGGTTGGCGTAGACCAACTGCGAAAATTGCAGCACAATAAGTTTCCCTTTCCTGAAGAGTTGGGTATGCTGGAAACCCCCTTTGGTTCAACTTCCTAGCCTTTCGACCCAGAAGTTGGCACCTGAAACTAAACTGAACGCAGCGTAAATTAAGTATGACTATTTTGCAATAAAAATGGATCAATAACATAAACACCAAAGACAATTCGATACTACAACAACTATATGTCCAATTTGAATTAGCTACTACTATTCGTGGATGAATCTCTCATTTTTTTTTCTCAAGCCGTCAAAGCATGTTTCAGAATCTGCAACAGAAGTTCACAAAGAGAATGGTGGAGTGGGATGCGGTGCAATTGCTAGCTCAAAGCGGGAGAGAAGTATTGATCAAGTCGGTGGCCCAGGCGATCCCTACATACATTATGAGTGTATTTCGCCTCCCTGCCTCCACCTGCGAGGACCTCATGCGGATGATTTGTAACTTCTACTGGGGAGTGGAAAAGGGCAAGAAGAAGATGCATTGGAAGGCATGGACCCACCTGATCAAACCAAAAGCACAAGGCGGACTCGGTTTCAGAGACCCACGGCTGTTCAACCAAGCGTTACTGGCACGACAAGCTTGGAGGCTGCTGTCCAACCCGGACAGCTTGTGCGCGCGGCTTCTAAAGGCGCGATATTACCCAATGGCGAGCTGGAAGATACGGTGTTCCCGGCGGGTGCATCGGCTACGTGGCAAGGGGTGCAACATGGGTTGGAATTGCTGAAACGAGGGCTTATCTAGCGTGTGGGGAACGGAGAGTCTATTCACATATGGCGCGACAGCTGGATCCCGAGAAACGGGACGGCCAAACCTATCACACTGCAAGGCCGATGCAGACTAAGGCGGGTGGCGGATCTCCTTGAAAATCATGGTGCTTGGAAGATAGCCGTGGTAAACCAAGTCTTTTACCCGGTGGATGCGGAGGATATTTTGAAGATAAGAACGTCACCTCGCTTGGGCGATGATATTATTGCATGGGCGCCGGAGAGGAGCGGCATCTTCACGGTTCGGAGTGCTTATCGACTGGCTCTGGAGGATCGGTTGAGGCCTTCATCTGTCGCGGCGAGCAGGGCACCAGACGGATGACAGGCCATCTGGTCTTTTATATGGAGGTGCCCTGCTCCTCCCAAGGTGCACACCTTTGTTTGGAGACTCGTCACTGACTGTCTACCCACCTGGGTGAACAAGAAACGCCGGGGTCTCGAGGTTTCTGACTTATGCCCTCTCTGTGCTTCCGAGCCGGAGGACACGTTTCACATGTTTTGCAGGTGCCCACAGGCGGTTGGGCTATGGCAAGCCATGGGAGAACACTAGCGCATCCCCGAGGCGCAAGCATTCAGGAGGATGGGGTCGGAGTGGCTAGCACAAAGCCTCTGCGATCTTCCGGACCGGGAGCAGATGGAACTGATGATGCTGCTATGGCGCTGCTGGCATGTTCGGAATGAACTCACGCACGATAAGAAGCCGCCCCCTGTCGAAGCCTCATGCCGCTTCCTGTTGAGCTATGTGGAGTCCATCATTGGGACGCAAAACAAGCCGGAGGCTGATCCGGTGAAGGGCAAGCAAACGGTGGAGGCGCTGCACACGAAGGTGACACCCACATATCCCCCAAAGAGCAACCCGACCCCTGCCAGATGGACACCCCCCCCCCCCGGCGGGATGGGCCAAACTGAACGTCGACGGCTCCTTCTGCCCCTCGACGGGAGCGGCCGGAGCAAGCATGGTGCTCCGGGTCAGCCTGAGCACGATCATATTCTCTTCATGTCGTCAACTTTGGAGCTGCGCGGACGCACGGCGGAGCTTCCCGCGTGTATGGAGGGCCTAAACCTTGCTCTCCAATGGACGCCCCTTCCAGTGGAGATCGTGTATGATAGCCTAGTTGGAATCAACATGCTGAAGGGCAACATTGTGGATCGCTCGCGTTATGCTATGATGGTAGATCAGACCAAACGCCTCGTGATGGGAGGACGAGAAGTGAAACTAGTTCACATCTCTCGCGACCAAAATAAAGTTAGTCATTTTCTTGCTAATTTTGGTAGAGTTGAAGAGCGCACTGTTGTGTGGCTCGGTTCTGGTCCTGGCGATGTGCCGGATCTCTGTAAGCAAGACTTCCAGTCTGGGTAATTAATAAAATTATTACCCTCCGCAAAAAAAAGCATGTTGTATCTTTTTTTTTCCGATAAAGGGCATTTTTATAGACTCGTAATGAAGCATCAAGCATCAAGTGGATACAATCAGAATGAGTGAATACCCGGCCTCTGCATAGTTAGGATGCACACAACCAATACCAAAAACCAAAAACCCACGTCGGCAAATAGCAAAGTCATAAAAGACCGAAGCTATGCCTTGGAAGAAAAAAGAAGAAAAAAACCCTGAAGCGATCAAACAACGATAGACGATAGACAACAAACGATCATGGACACCAACTATCACTTGACAACATAACGACTATGAAAAGATTCTTCAAAGCAACGCCTCCAAGAAGGGAACGACACACAGGCGCCACCATCGCCGGATCCAACCTTCGAAAGTCAGGTCCTGGGTTTTCACCCTGAAGTTCATGTCCGAGCAAACTCCGAACAATGCCATCAACATGGTAACGACGTAAAATCGCCGACATTGCAAGGTATAACCAAGTAAGGCCAGACCTGTGATTTTCATCCCGGAGCTCGAGACGGGGTACTCAAGAAGCACCACCAAGTCATCGTCAATATATGTTGTCTCCTCCACTTGCCTCTATCCCAGCACCAGCAGCAGCAGCCCACCCTCGCACACGCGATGAAATCTTTGATGAAGGAGGAATTTCACATGCCAAAATCTCAGGTTCAAGATGCTCTGGCAGTGCCGCACCATCCTCACAAGTGGCAGCCGACGGGTGATCTGTATCAGACGACACCACTATGTGCGGCCACTAGCTCCATCATCTTCACATATGGCAGCAGATCATAACGATGTCACAACCACGGAAGCAGCGCCATAGCCAGTCCGGATCGACACCGCCTAGCATGATGTTGACTAGATCCCCAACGACACCTGCAAGCATGTTGTATCTACATGTTAAATTGTTCCAGGATCTAACACTGGAGGTGGTGGGCCGCATAACCAGGTGCACCAAGCACCCATTAGGCAGTAGGATAGCTCCTTCACGGCATGGTTGTTTATCCGGATCTAATAAGCATGTGTTCGGATCGAAAGAAAGAAAAATACTAATGGTACTGAGATCTGCTTGATAATCATTGTGTGCATTTGCCTTATTTTGGCATCAAACCAATCATGCTATAAATTCTTAAAATGACATTGTTAATGATAAATGCATCAATTACAATAGCGTTCCACCATTGTACTATAAGTTTGTATCCCCACAATTTAACAACATATACAAGTTGAATGAACAACAATGGGAAGCTTCCCATATGCAATTTGTGAATTGAATATGAGTTGTTATTGTTCAGATTATAACATCTGCGCTCTGAGTTCTGAATTTCTAAAAGTGTGCATGCAAACATCGAGGGCTAGGTTGTTTGATCAATAATTCTGGGAAATTAAAATCCCTTAGTGATTTTCACTGGTTCAAAAATGATGTGGCATTGTTTTCAGCAGTAGCTCGCTATTGGCATATATATGTGGTGTATGAAGTTGTTTTCCGTTGTCACTTGGTCATCATCTTTGAGATGACAATTAAAAGTTAATGGAAGTATGGCGAGGTGTTAGCAGCTAAGAGCAATTCTCAGTTTAACGTCAAAGGGAATATAAGACGAGGCTGAAAAAAGAACGGATTGGGCGAGCTCGGACACCAAACAAATTCGCAAATTTATTTTACATTTGTTGCAACTCTTTTTGCTACTAATAGTTAAAATAACAGATGATCAAAGACCACAGGTTGAGCGTCGCTCGGTCTTTCCAAGAAAATTTTCATTTCTAGCAATACGCTTTTGCCAATATTCTTTTCCTAATATTTTTCCTAATAATAAACCAGTGAGTGTTTCTGGTCGTCCGTCATAGGCCTTTTTGCAAAAAAAGGCCCTCTGTTTATGAAAATTCAACCCGCAGTCCATACGCAAAAGAAAAAACGTTCGCTAGAAAACAAAAAACAGAACACCCGTACACATCTGCCTCCTTGACCCCTCATACATGCCCAAGCCGAGCCATCCTCACACTATCGCCGCCGCCGCCACACCTCCGCCATCTCGCCGCCGCGGCTGCACCTCCGCTATCTTGCCGCCGCGGCCGCAACCCAAGCACCTCCATCTCCCTTCGATGACTAGATACCCCCTCCATAATTGCCAGGAGAGGCGTGGAGGAGAGGCGAGACCGGCGGCGGCCTTGCAAGGGCCTGCGGTGGCGCGGTCGGCAAGGGTCTGCCGAATCTCGCCGGATCCGATGGGAAGTGACGCTCAGGCAGTGGATCTAGAAGGAAGTCGGCCGGAGCTTGGAGCACAACGGTTGGCGGGCGCGGCATGGCGTCGGGTAACCGTGAGGGAAGAGAGATGAGCTCTTTGTTATTGGCATATATGTGTATGAAGTTGTTTTTCTTTTTCACTTGGTCACCATCTTTGGGATGACAATTAATAGTTAACAAAAGTATGGTGAGATGTGTTAGCAGCTAATTAAGAGCATATCTAATTGGATGCATTTGCAATTACAGTATTCACTGCCGGCCCAGCAGTTTAACATCAAAGTGAAGATAATACGAGTCTGACAAAAGAACGGATTGGGAGCTCGAATACCAAACAAATTTGCAATCCATTGCAAATCTTTTTGCTAGTTAAAATAACAGATGATCTCAAGACCACAGGTTGATCGTCCCTCGGTCTTTCCAAGAAAATTTTCATTTGTAGCAATACGTTTTGTACATCAAAATTTAATACTTTCTCCGATCCATATTAATTGTCGTTGATTTAGTACAAACAATTAATATGAATTTGAGGGAGTATATAAATCTGCATATTGCCCTATTGGCCCGTTCTATGCTGGAATAGCTGTTTACGACATTGCTGGCGTATATACGCGCATAACTTGGCGTGATGTTGGTTCTCGTTGCACCTGTGCTTCCAGAGCTCGCTGTCGTGTTCGGCCACGAGGTGGCCCAGTCCGGCGCAAGTGCTCGCCACCCTCAAGAGGTCCACACCGTCGGTGAGCCTCGCCAGGATGTCCAGCATGACGTCGACGGGGAGCGACAACAGGGTATTCCCAGGGCACACGGCGACGAGGGTAGACTGGCACAGCTTCTCGGTTAGCTCCCTCCATAGCGCGGCCACCGTGCAGTCGCCGTCGTCAGTCAGAGCGCGCGCGGTGTCGTCCAGGCCGTGTGACAGGAGCGGCGCCGCGACACGTGCGTCCACGCACACCCAGTGCGTGCCCGGCCGTGGGTCTTGGGCGAACCTGGGCACCCACACGTAGAAGACGATGTGCGTGCAGTGCGTGCGCATGTTCAGCGGGACGGCAGCGTCCCGCCGGTGCGGCGCGGCGTATACGAGGGACAGAGTCGAGGCCGTCCGGCCCGCCCGGACCTGCCGACGCTGTCGGCGTGGAGCACGAAGCCGACGTCGAGGAAGGCGGCGTGGACGAGGATTATGAGGCGGCCGAGGAGGCGCTCTTTGTCCCATTGGGCGGCGTCGATCACCCGGTGCAGGGGCGAGATCTCTGCCATGACTAGCTGTGCCGTGCTCGATCGACCGAGGAGTTCCGCGTGACGGCGCGCTGGATGCATGGAGCTGGAGCTAGGGCAAAGGTCTCCCTTGACCAGGCAAAGCGGAGCCCATAAACTTATCGCACCGCGCTCCTGGGCTCACCCGATAACTGTGGACCTGAGACAGGCCGTCTGGACTTTGGACTGGGCTCCAGGCCGATCCTTTCGACACGTAATCTATATTACCTAAATAATTCATCCGCATTATTTTTTTTTGACATGGGTCCAAGTCAGCAGTAGTGCCATCTCAGCAATTATTTTCTTTTTCATTTTCAACAAATCGCCTGATGCAACTCTGGTTACCGGTTTCGTTTTCTGTAATTGATGCGTTGGTGTAAAAGCCCATAAAAGAAGCCCATCGGTTCAGCTGCTCATCTATTACTTATCGCTACCTCCTCGCCTCCTCTGATACGCACCGTCGCCCTATCAAGGCATCAACCATAATCCACGTTCAGTTTTTTGGAGGTGCTCATAGGGGTAGGGTATACGTGTGTGCATTCATAAGGGTGAGGGTATACACGTGTATATGAGCACTTGTGTCTGTACTGATGTTCAAAAAAGAGGCATCAACCACCATCCACGCACCACAGACCGGTGGCGGTGCACTGCTACCCACTGCTCTGGCATCGACGCACGCGACAACCCCTCAGCGCGAGCAAGGGTTAGCACCGCCATCTCCTACAGCCGACTAGGATGGAGCTTCTCTGCTGCCGGCGTCATCAGGTGCGAAGCCCGCCGCTCCCCATGGATCAGACGCACTGGTCAGATCCGGCATCAAGATGAGAAGCACACGCCTCGGTGCAGCGCTGCTACCCTGCAGCCTCTATGCGCCCAACCTCGACCACCTCAACCACGACTCTGCTGCCTAAATCAACGGCGCCACCAGCTCTCGGACGACTCCCCCGCCCCCCCGCTAAATTTCCCCTTTGAAGAATGGAGGGATCGCTCCAATCTTCCCCAACATCAGCTTGGTGTCTCTGGCAATCTCTCTTTCATTATTGACCACAAAAGACATCCTCGCTGCAACGACACTACCATGTGCATCTCCTCCTCTGCCTGACTGACTCCACCCAAAAACAATTGGTGCTGACTAATTTCAGTCAGTTGTTGACCTTGTCTGGCTATCCAAACCAGCAGTAATATGATGTCAAGATCTGCAACAATTAGCATCAGACGGTGCACTTCAAGGTAAAATACTATACTTCCCTGTGATGACCCACAAGTGTAGGGGATCTATCGTAGTCCTTTCGATAAGTAAGAGTGTCGAACCCAACGAGGAGCAGAAGGAAATGATAAGCGGTTTTCAGTAAGGTTTTCTCTGCAAGCACTGAAATTGTAGGTAATAGATAGTTTTGTGATAAGATAAATTGTAACGAGTAACAAGCAATAAAAGTAAATAAGGTGCAGCAAGGTGGGCCAATCCTTTTTGTAGCAAATGACAAGCCTCGACAATTTCTTATAATGAGAAAAGAGCTCCCGAGGACACATGGGAATTATCGTGAAGCTAGTTTTCATCACGCTAATATGATCGTGTTCGGTACTTTGATAATTTGATATGTGGGTAGACCGGTGCTTGGGTACTGCCCTTACTTGGACAAGCATCCCACTTATGATTAACCCCTATTGCAAGCATTCGCAACTACAAAAGAAGTATTAAGGTAAACCTTACCACAACATTAAACATATGGATCCAAATCAGCCCCTTACGAAGCAACGCATAAACTAGGGATTAAGCTTCTGTCACTCTAGCAACCCATCATCTACTTATTACTTCCCAATGCCTTCCTCTAGGCCCAAATAATGGTGAAGTGTCATGTACTCGACGTTCACATAACACCACTAGAGGAAAGACAACATACATCTCATCAAAATATCGAACGAATACCAAATTCACATGACTACTAATAGCAAGACTTCACCCATGTCCTCAGGAACAAACGTAACTACTGACAAAGCATATTCATGTTCATAATCAGAGGAGTAATAATATGCATTAAGGATCTGAACATATGATCTTCCACCAAGTAAACCAATAAGCATCAACTACAAGGAGTAATCAACACTACTAGCAACCCACAGGTACAAATTTGTGGTTTTGGATACAAGATTGGATACAGGAGATGAACTAGGGTTTGAGAGGAGATGGTGCTGGTGAAGATGTTGATGGGAGGATCATTGGTGATGACGATGGTGATGATTTCCCCCTCCCCGAGGGAAGTGACCCCGGCAGAACAGCTCTGCCGGAGCTCTAGATTGGTTCCGCCAAGGTTCCACCTCGTGGCGGCGGAGTTTCGTCCCGTAAGCTTGCCCACGATTTTTTCCAGGGTAAAAGCCTTCATATAGCAGAAGATGGACACCGAAGGGCCACCAGGGGGGCCCAGGAGACAGGGGGCGCGCCCAGTAGGGGTGGGCGCGCCCCCCACCCTCCTGGCCAGGGTGTGGGCCCCCTGAGGTGTTTCTTCCACTCAATAATTCTTATTAAATCCAAAAATAAGTTTCGTGGAGTTTCAGGTCTTTTGGAGCAGTGCAAAATAGGTTTCCAATGTTTGCTCCTTTTCCAGCTAGAATTCCACCTGCCGGCATTCCCCCTCTTCATGGTAAACCTTATAAAATAAGAGAGAATAGCCATAAGTATTGATATATAATGTGTAATAACAGCCCATAATGCAATAAATATTGATATAAAAACATGATGCAATATGGACGTATCAACTCCCCCAAGCTTAGAGCTCGCTTGTCCTCAAGCGGAAACCGAAAATCGAAAAATATGTCCACATGTTTAGAGATAGAGGTGTCGATAAAAATAAAATACGGACATGAGGGCATCATGATCATTCTTATAACAACAACATATATAGATTTTGTCATATGAATTCTTATACTCAAGTAATAATCAATTCACAATGTCAAGTATGGTTCAGAAACTTCATTGAAAGCTAACAAACTATAATCTCAGTCATTGAAGCAATTGCAATTTATCGTAACATCACAAAGAGTCAAGAATAAAGCTTTTCAGTAAGACCACATACTCAACTACCATATAGTCTTCTACAATTGCTAACACTCACGCAATACTTGTGGTTATAGAGTTTCAGCCGGACACTGAGAAAGATAGGGGCTTATTGTGTTGCCTCCCAATGTATTCACCTTTAGGTGATGTCAAAAATAATAGTCCATGCTAACGAACATCCAATTGGATATATATATCATGATCTTTCAAACACGAGGAGCTTGCCAAAGGATAAAATGAAAAAGGGAAAGGTGAAGATCACCTTGACTCAAGCATAAAGTAAAAAACATAAAGTAAAAGATAGGCCCTTCGCAGAGGGAAGCAGAGGGTGTCATGCACTTTTAGGGTTGGATACACAAAATCTTAGTACGAAAGAACGTCACTTCATATTGCCACTTGTGTATGGACCTTTATTATACAGTCCGTCGCTTTTATTGCTTCCATAACAAGATCGTATAAAGCTTATTTTCTCCGCACTAATAAGTCATGCATATTTAGAGAGCAATTTTTATTGCCTGCACCGATGACAACTTACTTGAAGGATCTTACTCAATCCATAGGTAGATATGGTGGACTCTCATGGCAAAACTGGGTTTAAGGATATTTGGAAGCACAAGTAGTATCTCTACCTGGTGCTAGGAATTTGGCTAGCATGAGGGGGAAAGGCAAGCTAAACATGTTCGGAAGATCAATGACAATATACTTTAATTGAGATGTGAGAAAACATAAACCACTACGTTGTCTTCCTTGTCCAACGTCGACTCTTTTAGCATGTCATACTCAACGAGTGCTCACAATCATAAAAGATGTCCAAGATAGTATATTTATATGTGAAACCTCTCTTTCCTTATTACTTCCTATTAATTGCAACGATGACCAAGACTACGTTTATCAACTCTCAACAACTTTTATGCCTCATACTTTCTATGTGTGAAGTCATTACTATCCATAAGATCAATATGAACTCTTTTATTATTTTTATTCTTTCTATTTTTCTCAAGATCATAGCAAGATAGCAAAGCCCTTGACTCAACACTAATCTTTATTATAGATAACTCACGGGCTCGATTACATAAAGAGATCTCAAAGCAAAACTGAAAAATACTTGATATCAAAACTTCAATCTACTAGATCAAGATACTACTAAAAGGATCGAACTAAATAAAATGGTAAAGATAGGAGTGTGATGGTGATACGATACCGGGGCACCTCCCCCAAGCTTGGCAGTTGCCAAGGGGAGTGCCCATACTCATGTGATTATGTCCTCAGAGGTGATGGAGGTGGTGATGATGATGGTGGATAATCGCACATCGAGCGTAAAAGCTCCTCCAACTTGCGGATAATGCCCTTGAGTCCGGTGATATGATCCTTCAACAAAATATTCTCCTGTGTGAGATACTTATTCTGTATGCGAGCTAACTCAATCATCTTGAAAGCTTCAACCTCAGTTGGAGTAAAGAGGTTAGGTAAGGGTTGAGGGATGTCTTCTTCTTTCACTCCCGGGGCTTGAACCTCCATGGCCTTCTTGATCCCTTCATCCTTGTTGATCTCTTCCGGTCTTCTCTTTTCAGCTCTATCTTCAATAGCCAAGCATCCTTGTCTTCATTGTTGAAGGAGGGTGACGCCATGGTGCTCTCGATCTGTAACAGAAAACAGCTCAAAACGAAAACAGAGGATATTTGCGTGATACGGTGGTCAAAACTTTTAGGAGATTATATAATGAATTTTCACCGACCAAAATACGTAACGTGCAAGAAAACAGAGTCCTGGAGGCACACGAGGTGTCCACGAGACAGGGGGGCACGCCCAGTAGGGGTGGGTGCACCCTCCACTCTCGTGGAGGCCTCGTGTCCTTCCCGGACTACTTCTTTCTTCCTAAAAGTTATAAATATTCAAAACTGATAAAAATTGCCTTTATAATTGTTTTGGAGTCGGTTTACTTACCGTACCACATACCTATTCCTTTTCGGAGTCTGGAACGTTCTGGAAAGTGTCCCTTATGTATTCCTCCGGGGTTACGGTTTCAATAATATTAGTTTCAACATTGATAGGATTACCTGAAATATAATGTTTAATTCTTTGACCGTTCACCACCCTCGGACTTGTGCCTTCGAAGTTATTGATTTTATGGCACCAGAATGATAGACCTCCTCGATAACATAAGGACCTTCCCATTTAGAGAGAAGTTTTCCTCCAAAAAAATCTTAAATGAGAGTTGAATAATAACACATAATCACCTACGTTAAACTCACGCTTTTGTATCCTTTTGTCATGCCAACGTTTGACTTTTTCTTTGAATAGCTTGGCATTCTCATAGGCTTGGGTTCTCCATTCATCAAGTGAGCTAATATGAAACAACCTCTTCTCACCGGCAAGTTTGAAGCCATAATTGAGCTCTTTGATAGCCCAATATGCTTTATGTTCAAGTTCTAGAGGTAAATGACAAGCTTTTCCATAAACCATCTTATACGGAGACATACCCATAGGATTTTTGTATGCAGTTCTATAGGCCCATAATGCATCATCAAGTTTCTTGGACCAATTCTTTCTAGATCTATTCACAGTCTTTTGCAAAATTAATTTGAGCTCTCTATTGCTCAACTCTACTTGACCACTAGACTACGGATGATAAGGAGATGTGGTTCTATGATTACCATCGTACTTAGCAAGCATCTTACAAAAAGCACCATGAATAAAATGTGAACCACCATCAGTCATAAGATATCTAGGGAATCCAAACCTCAGAAAAATAACTTCTTTAAGCATTTTAATAGAAGTGTTATGATCAGCACTACTAGTTGGAATAGCTTCTACCCACTTAGTAATGTAATCAACAGCAACTAAAATATGTGTATATCCATTAGAGGCAGGAAATGGTCCCATATAATCAAAGCCCCAAACATCAAATGGTTCAATAACAAGAGAATAATTCATAGGCATTTCTTGACGTCTACTAATATTACCAATTATTTGACATTCATCACAAGATAAAACAAACTTACGGGCATCTTTGAAGAGAGCAGGCCAATAAAAACCGGATTGCAATACCTTATGTGCAGTTCTGTCTCCAGTGTGGTGTCCTCCATATGGTTCAGAGTGACACTTACGTAGGATGCGTTCTTGTTCATGCTCAGGTACACAACGTCTAATAACACCATCTACTCCTTCTTTATAAAGGTGTGGGTCATCCCAGAAGTAATGTCTTAAATCATAAAAAAACTTTTTCTTTTACTGGTATGTGAAACTAGGTGGTATAAATTTAGCAACAATATTAGCATAATCAACATACCAAGGAGCAGTACAAGAAGCATTAATGACCGCTAATTGTTCATTAGGAAAGCTATCATCAATAGGCAGTGGGTCATCAAGAACATTCTCTAACCTAGACAAGTTGTCTGCAACGGGGTTCTCAGCTCCCTTTCTATCAATAATATGCAAATCAAATTCTTGGAGCAAGAGAAACCATCTAATGAGTCTAGGCTTAGCGTCTTTCTTTTCCATAAGATATTTAATAGCAGCATGATCAGTGTGAATAGTAACTTTGGAATCAACAATATAAGGTCTAAACTTATCACATGCAAACACAACTGCTAAGAATTCTTTTTCAGTAGTAGCATAGTTTCTTTGGGCAGCATCAAGAGTCTTACTAGCATACTGAATAACATTCAATTTCTTATCAACTCTTTACCCTAGAACAGCACCTACAGCATAATCACTAGCATCACACATAATTTCAAAAGGTAAATTCCAATCAGGTGGCTGAACAATAGTTGCAGTGATCAAAGCTTTCTTAAGTATTTCAAATGCTTCTACACAATCATCATCAAAGACAAAAGGAATATCTTTTTGCAATAAATTAGTCAGAGGCCTAGAGATTTTAGAAAAGTCCTTAATGAACCTACTATAAAAACCGGCATGACCAAGGAAACTTCTTATACCTTTTATGTCCTTGGGACATGGCATCTTTTTAGTAGCATCGACTTTAGCTTTATCAACTTCAATACCTCTCTTGGAGATCTTGTGCCCCAAGACAATGCCTTCATTAACCATAAAGTGGCACTTTTCCCAATTCAAGACGAGACTAGTGTCTTCGCATCTCTGCAAAACTCGATCAAGGTTGCTCAAGCAATCATCAAAAGAGGATCCATAAACGGAGAAGTCATCCATGAATACCTCACAAATCTTTTCACAGAAGTCAGAGAATATAGCCATCATACATCTTTGAAAGGTAGCAGGTGCATTACATAAACCAAAAGGCATACGTCTATAAGCAAAAGTACCGAAAGGGCAAGTAAAAGTAGTTTTTGATTGATCTTCCGCTGACACAGGTATTTGAGAGAAACCAGAATAACCATCTAGAAAGCAGAAATGTGTATGTTTGGATAGTCTTTCTAGCATTTGATCAATAAAAGGTAAATGGTAATGATTTTTCTTAGTAGCTTTATTTAATTTACGGAAATCAATTACCATCCTATAACTTGTAATAATTCTTTGCGGAATCAATTCATCCTTGTCATTAGGAACAACAGTAATACCTCCCTTTTTAGGGACACAATGGACAGGGCTTACCCATTCACTATCAACAACGGGATAGATTATACCTGCCTCGAGGAGCTTTAGTATCTTATTTCTTACCACTTCTTTCATCTTAGGATTTAATCTTCGTTGAGGATCTCTGACTGGTTCGGCATCTTTTTCCACTTTAATTTTGTGTTGGCATAGAGTAGGACTAATGCCCTTAAGATCATCCAGAGTATATCCAATAGCAGCACGGTGCTTCTTTAGAGTTTTCAATAATCTTTCCTCTTCCTGCTCTGAAAGGTTAGCACTAATAATAACAAGATATATTTTCTTTTCATCAAGATAAGCATACTTAAGATTATTAGGTAATGGTTTTAGCTCAAACACAGGATCACCCTTGGGTGGAGGGGGATCCCCTAGAATTTCAACGGCATGGTTATGTTTCAGAATAGGTTCCTGTTTAAGGAACACTTAATCTATTTCCCTTCTTTCTTTCATAAACATATCATTTTCATGGTCTAGCAAATATTGTTCTAACGGATCAGTAGGAGGCACGACAATAGAAGCAAGACCAATTATTTCATCTTTACTAGGTAATTCTTTATCACGGGGTTGTCTATGAAATTTAGCAAAATTAAACTCATGAGTCATATCATCCAAGCCAATCATAACAACATCCTTTTTGCAATCAGTCTTAGCTTTAACAGTGTTCAAGAAGGGTCTACCAAATATAATGGGACAAAAGTCATCTTGTGGAGAGCCAAGAACAAGAAAATCAGCAGGGTATTTGACCTTCCCACACAAGACTTCAACATCTCTAACAATCTCAAAAGGCCTAATAGTATCTCTATTGGCAAGCTTAATTGTAACATCAATATCTTCTAACTCAACAGGTGCAATATCATGCATAATCTCATGGTATAAGGAAATAGGTATTGCACTAGCACTAGCACCCATATCACATAAGCCATGATAACAATGATCTCCTATTTTAACAGAAATAACAGGCATGCCTACAACGGGTCTATGTATCTTAGCATCTGGTCTAACAATATTAGTAGTTTCACCACAGAAATAAATAACATGCCCATCTAAATCATCATCCAAGAGATCTTTAACCATAGCAATACTAGGTTCAACTTTGATTTGCTCAGGAGGTGTATAAGTTCTAATATTACTCTTACGAACAACAGTCGAAGTTTTAGCATGATCCTTTATCCTAACAGAAAAAGGTGGTTTGTCAACATAAGTAGTAGGAACAATAGGATCATTATAAGTGATAGTCTTTTCTTCAACTGTAATAGGTGCAACTACTTTTACTTCAATGAGAGGATTATATTTAAACCACTTCTCCTTAGGGAGATTAACATGAGTAGCAAAAGATTCACAGAAGGAAGCTACTATCTCAGAGTTAAGTCCATATTTAGCGCTAAATCCACGAAAAGCATCGGTATCCATAAAAGATTTAACACAATCAAACTTAGGTGTCATACCTGACTCCTTACCATCGTCGGAACCTGTTGGGGATATAACTATTTGTGTAAACCTCCCAGGAGGGGCCGGGTTACGCAAAGAAGACTCGCGGGAGAGAAGCCCAAGACCAAAGTATGAAGATGGCGGTTCATAGAAAGCTTAAGGCCCACGGGCGACTTAAGGCCCGTCGTAGCAAACCGCTGTAATAATATTACTTGTATCATAAGGTAGACTTAACTAGTCACTGAGCCAGACATTGTTTATAAGACGGCCGGGACTCTGTAAGCCGCAGGGCGTCCACCCGTGTATATAAGGGGATGACCCGCTGGCGGCTTAGGGCAAGAAACAACTCATCGAGAGCCAGGCATAGCGTATCTCGCTCCCTGGTCATCGAAACATCAATACCAACCCAACTAGACGTAGGCCTTACCTTCACCGTAAGGGGCCGAACTAGTATAAAACCTCTCGTGTCCTTTGTCCCGATTAACCCCTTCAAGCTTCCTAGTTGCGATGGCTCCACAACTAAGTCCTTTCACGAGGACATCTGACGTGACAATTCCACGGCAGTTGGCGCCCACCGTGGGGCCAGCGCACGGTGGATTTGAGTTCTTGAAGGGCAACTTCGAAAGGCTCAAGGGATACGTAGTGGGCCGGATGACCAAAAGTCGTCGTGGCAAGATCTACATCGACGACGAAGGCTGGGGCCCCGACGCTGGCTCAATTGAGTACGGGTACCGGGTCCCCTTCGGAGAGTTCCACGTCTTCATCGTCCGGATTGGTGAGCCGGGGCCTGAGCCGGACAACTGCACCGACCTCATCGAGACGGTTCAGCGTGCGAAACCCGCCCGAGTTCAAACCAGCATGAAGCGTGTCTTTGTGGGCTGCGTCCACGGAGAAGAACTTTCTGAAGGTCCGGAAGATGGTGGTGAGACGGCCATCCACTCTGACGGTGATTCGTCCGCCGGTTCAACAGATTCTTTGTATCAAGTTCAAGATGGTGCGCTCGGGGGCTGTTCCGATGGCATTAGTATTCCGGACCCTTGTGAGTCGCCAAACTGGGCAGGAGTTTTATGGCTGGGACTCAACCCGGACAAAATTCTACAGCTGCGGCTGCAATTACTTCCGGGTTAGGAGCAGCCGGGGTAGGAGGCCCTATGCGCCCGCCGGCTCAATTACTGATAGACCTCATGCACAAGCTTATGGCCATGTTAACCGCCACGGTTATCCCTGCGAACAAAGATGAGCATGACGTGGAGGTAGCATGGGTACGTGAGGAGATAGCTCAGGCCAAGGAGGCCTTAGCAGCTGAGGACACTAGACTAGCTACGGAGCGGGCGGCTCTTGACGCCCGGGCACAGCGGTTGCAGTCAGAGGCTTACCAGCTTACGATGAGTTTAAACGCGTCCAATGAGGTAATGAGGAGGAGACACCAGAAGACCCTATCCCGGTTGCCTCCAAATTACGACCCTGGGGTTCTTTTTGCTACACCCGGAGCCGGCCCAAGTAACCCGCCAGAGGGCAAACGGCTTAAGACATCCGGAGCAGGAGGACCGGTTCAACGTTGGGAGATGCCACCTTCTCATATGAGCACGGAACCATCACGTTATGTGCCGATACCGTTGGGTCACTTTTCCAACCCCATGGAGAACTTAATCGCAGCATCAGCGCGTCTGGCGGCTCTTCCAGTGGATGGCGATGACCCAACAGCGGTGGAGACCCGGAGGATCAGGGAACTCGTTCAGACAACCCTGGCTCAGCAAGAGATCTATTCTTATAATCGGGATAGATTTCATTCAGCTCCTCCGCCTTGGATGGCACCACCTCGTCAGAACCGGAGCCAGAGTTACAGCAGGCACATATGATCTAAAGTTTTGTCACGCAATGTCCAACGCCGTGACCAACATGGAGGCTATAACCCGGTGCAAGATCGAGTACGTCGGGAGAAAGAGCGAGCGGCTCAGCTGGCGGCTCAACATACGAAATGTCAGGATATGCCAGAATATCCAACGACTTCTACTGAGATGGGAATGGCCACCAGTGCCGGTGTTTTTTCTTGTTTGGTACCGGCTTTGTGCAATGTGCGCCTGCCCAAAGATTTCAAGGGACCTCGAAAGGTGCCGAATTACACGGCCGACTTATAGCCGGAAGCATGGATCGAGAGTTATGGGATGGCCATGGAACTGTTGGAGGTTAGTAACACGGTAATGGCTATATATTTTACCATGATGTTAGATGGAACGGACCGGTCTTGGTTTAAAGGTTTACCACCCGATTCCATTGGTTCGTGGGAAGAGCTAAAGGCCCGTTTCATCCGGAACTTCAAAGACACCTATAAGCGATCTATGACGGTCGTGGACTTGACAAATTGTAAGCAGGGGGAAGGTGAATCTACCGCCCATTGGGTACGCTGGGTCAAGGAGATAATTCATTCATCTGATAAGATGGATGCCGACTCTACAATACTTATATTAGAAAAGAATTGCAGCTTTAAGCCGCTAGGCAGAAATTGGGGCGCCTTAAACGTGACTGCATGGATATGGGTACGCTAATGGCGGCGCTGGTCAAATATGCCGATTCTGATAGTACCAAGGATCCCGAGTCTGACGGTGAAAAGACAGGGAAGGGAAAACGGAATGACAGTAGAAAGGGCCGACAACACAACTCGGAGAATCAAAATAGCAATAAGCGTAAAGCGGATGACAACCCGGAACTTGTGGCCAATGTGACACAAGGTAACAATCAGAGACATAAGGGTAAGTGCCCTCGATTCGGTGGGTTATACACCTTTCTTCATAGTTTATGGAGTCTAGGCGGCTTTGCTAAGTGATATCCGGCCATGGGATATAACCCATCTTTGGCTTTACTATACTTGAGCCACCGGCTCTTATGATATATATGTTTTTTGACAATGTACATATTATATAAAGAAATAAAGCAGGACCTTTGTCCTTTTTTCACCCTCAAAAAGGTGTATATGTCTTTTTAACAGGCGGTGGAAACAACCAATAGGGACTGGATCATATCTGAATCCGGCTTCCCTTTTGGTCCGGCTTATGATCATATCTGAATCTAGCCATGATCACTTGGGGGCTTCCTGTTCAAACATGGGTCATATCCGAACCAAAGAGAAGATAGCTGTCGATACCCACTTGATCGGCATACTTGCCAAACCTACTTGGGGGCTTCTTGATCATATTTGAATCATAGCTTAACCCCTTTGGGTCTGACGTGGATCGTATACGAATCAGCGTCATTAAACAAATCTTATGGGCACTTGGGGGCTTCCTGTTCAAACATAGGTCGTATTCGAACCAAAGAGAACATAGCTGTCGATACCCACTTGATCGGCATCGCCAAGCCACTGAGGGCTATATGATCGTATCCGAATATTAGCTTAACCCCTTTGGAACGGTTTACTGATCGCATTCGAATCAGAGGCCTGTAAATTATTTGATTATCTTGAGACTTTGGGAAAACATTATGAGATGTTTTTTGTCTTGCCGGTTTAATATTGGTCACACCTGGTTATTAAGCACCAGGTGAGCATCAAATAAGAAGGAAAGGTTATCAAGGAATTACACGCATGCTATTATGTTTATGTTTAACAACAATGTAGTTGTAAACTAGCCTGTGTACGGTGCCTTTGGTTCGTTTCCGGGTTACAAATACCTTATGTGACACCCGGTGTGATAAACCGCCAAGGGAGTTTGTTTGTTTTATGTGCAGGATAAGACAAGTAAATTTAACATCAGGGAGGCAAATGGTCAACATAAGCTAAGCAATGGCGGCTTATGAAAGTATTAAGCGCCATAAACATGCGCGAAGGCATGACAAAACTGAGAAGTTTTTTCTATCCTATTACAAGGCTCCCCGAGCCTGAATAAAGTGAAGCATTGTTTGGCAAAAGGTTAAGACGCCCGGCAGTTTATCCCTGTGGCGGGCTTGATGGCTCCGGGTTATCCTTCTCCGCCTCTCCGTCGGTTGCTTTGTCCTGGAAGGTGGACGAGGTCCAGTCAATGCCGCTCAAGGCTTCAAATTCAACATCATCATCTATTAAACCGGTTGGGTCCACTTCAGGGGCAAAGGTATGCTTACGCGTTGGAGGGATCAGGCTGACTTGGTCATACGGAACATTTGGGATTCTCCGGTTCTCGCTATCATAGGCCGGCGAATACTTAGTAAGATCAGTATCACTACCGATGAGAGTCGCCAAGGGACGAACGACTTTGACACAGGCGGTAAAGTCTTGATCATCAAATACAGAGCCATCCTCCTTCAGGCTTGGATATCCAAGAGTAAGATCAGCCAAGTCAAGTTCTGGCACCCATGCTTTTGCCCGGCTTAATGCAGCCACGGCTCCGGCTCTTGCAGATGCCTGCCTTAAGTCCTTAATCCGTTGAGGTAGCACTGCGAGATGCTTCAACATATCTTGTAGGAGGCAAGGAGGGGTATTTGATAAGGCTACAACGGCCAAAGCACGTTGTGACCCGGAATACAACTGCTCCACAAGGGTATAAACCGCCTTGAGCTTGATCAGCATGTTCTGCTTGAGGTTGGTACTCCTGGGGCCTGTGTGGTCACAAGCATAACAATAAGCCAGAGATAATTATCACAATAATCCTTGGAAGATTGCAATGTTTAAGGGTTTTTCAGAGTGGCATACCGAAGATGGCTGAGACCATTTGGGATATCTACCGCTTTAAGTCGGACAGTTCGGTTGTTGCCTCGGCAAGAGATGCTTCTGCCGTCTCGGACCGAGTCACTAGGGAAGCCTTCTCATCAGCCCAAGTTTTCTTCTCTGACTCAATTTTTTTCTTTACTTTCTCATTTTCAGAGACACTGAATTCAAATTTGGAGTTAGCCTTCTGTGTCTCAAGTTCTTGAGTTTCCAGACGACTCTTCAGGAACGCAAGCTCGGATTCAAACTAACTTATGGCAGCCTGCATTGACACCAGGTTATGGTAAGGATTATAAGGTAACATTAAAAGTCTCAAGCACCTTACAAGTATAGATACTTGACACTTGGGGGCTAACGTATGCTGAAGAATTGTAAACCTTCTCTTGCCGGGTCACATATATTCAAGTCTCAAGCACCTTACAAGTAAAGATACTTGACACTTGGGGGCTAATGTGTATTGCAAATTTAAAAGCCTTATGTTATAACCGGGTTAAGTCAATTCTTTTTGAGCCGGATAAGTTAACAAGTAAAGCAGATTTCTAAAGTCTACATCATATTTGTTCAATAAGCAATAGACTTGGGGGCTGGTACAGTATGTAAGACTTAGGTAAACAGTATAAGTAATACCTCAGATTTGTGCTGTATTTGTTTCACCATGTCAATTTCCAGGTCACGGCTATTATGCACTTGATTCAGATAGCCCGAGACTATATCACCAATGCTTAAATGAGTGTAATCAGTAATGTCCTGCTTGGCCTTTCGGCGTTGGGCAAATTCTTCCTTGGCGCTACATTTGGCAAGGACGGTAGGCCGTCCTGGTTCAACAAATTGAGACTTCACAATCTCAACTTCCGGTTCATTTGTCTTGACCGGGTTAGGAATTTCCGGGTTATCAGAATCGTGGACAATGTCTTCTGCAGGCGGGTCAGAGGTTGACACCGGAATACCAAAAGCCGGTTCAGGCGGTGGCTGATGAGTGGAGCTGTCAGGAACGGATGAGTCAATCACCGGTTCAGTGACCACCGGGTTTCGGGACAGCTTGTTCTTCTTTGCCCTCTTGCTGGGCTTCACCTGCAGGCTGTCAATCGAAGTGGAAGGATGAGTATCAATGTATAAGTATGGAAAAGCTTAAAGTAAGACAAGTTGTATTACCCGGGAGCTGTTTTAAAAGCCGACATATTTGACTGCATGGATTCGCCGGAAGAAGGAGAGGTATCCTGATAGTTGGAGTCAGATGAATTGAGAGGTTGACAAATTAAGCCTGCTAAAGGTAAGACAGAACATAAATCGGAGATAACCTCAGTCCGACGCTTCCTGGTTACATCAGGTAAGCCGGAGGAGAGTTCTGCATCCTTGTTGTTCCGAGTCAGCCTCTGGTTCTCAAGCTGTTGTTGCTTCAAAATAAATTGAGGATCTTGATAAGCAAGTGCATGTGAAAATCTTACTTTCCGGGTCACCTTCGGGTCTTTCGCTTTGGCAAAGGCTCTGAGTCGGAGGAGATTATAGTTACCTCTTCATTGGCTGCTCAATTGTTCCCCGTATCCTCCTGAAGGGATAAAATGTCAGATAGGTGATAATAAGGGACTTAAGAAAATTTAAAGATTACCTCTTCCTCATCCGAAGAGCTATCCTCCAATCTGAGTAAGTCGGAGGCGCTGGGTTTCTTCTTCTTTGAGGTTCCTACCTTGGCGGCTTTCCTTTCAGCTTTCTTGGTCGTCCTGGCTTGTTTGGCAGCTTCATGGTCATATTTGGCTTTCCAGAAGTCATCACCGGCCTGCGGAAAAAGTTGAAGAATTATGAGTACCAAGAAAGGTATAATGTATCCGTAAACATTTGTTACGATTGATAACTTACCGCAGGGGCCGGGTTATTCTTGCAAAATGGAAGTAAGCCGAAGGCGCTGCTCATCACAGTGCCCTCCTTCAGCAGTGACTGGGTTGTAGCATCCACCACGTCATCTGGTAAGTCATTAGGGCTATGGCGTAGTGGATCATTCTTTTCTCCAGTATAAGTACACATTAAGCCGGGACGGCGGCTTAATGGAAATATACGCCAAGTGACCCATACTCGGACCAGATCGATGCCGTTTAAACCATTTCCCAAGAGAGCTTTAATCTTCCTGACGGTGGAATTGAGAGGCACGCGTTCCAGGGTTGTCAGCTTGTCTGGTAGCGGATGGTTAGATTCAAGGTGCAGGGCGCGAAAGCCGGGCAGAGGTTTTTCATCAGCCGGAGAAGTGTCCGGGCAGTAGAACCACGTCTGGTTCCAAGATTTTGGGTGGCTCGGCAACTCAGCATAAGGGAAAAGACAGTCTCTCCATTGCTGGATTGAGATGCCGCCAAGCTCAAGACTGGGCCCGTTGGCACGTTCATTTTGCCGATTCATGTAAAAAAGTTCCCTGAACAAAAGCAGACTCAGTTCTTCTCCCAGGTACACCTCGCAGAAGACTTGGAAATTACAAATATTTGACACGGAATTGGGTCCGATGTCTTGAGGTCTAAGATCAAAGAAATTTAAAACCTCTCTGAAGAATTTTGAGCCGGGAGGAGCAAATCCACGGCTCATATGATCTGTAAAAATTATTACTTCCCCTGCTTTGGGGTGAGGCTTTTCTTCAGATGGGTTAGGGGCACGGTAAGACATGACATCCTTTTTTGGCAGATGCCCAGACTTCACAAACTCCGCTAGTTTGCTATTGGTAACTATGGATGGAACCCAATTGCATGTCACAGGGGCCTTGGTAGCTTTAGGAGCCATCACAGCAATTGGCCTATGGAAAAACAAGAAGATCCAGTTCAATTTTAACCCGGGGGAAGAATCCTAATTATTCAAAGTGGCGGCTTAATGAGGGGCTTAATGATATAAGGATGACTGTGCAACAATATTTAAGCCGCTACGAGTATCAAGTGCAGTTTAAAAATTTTCCGGGTCATGAGGAGCAATTAAGGTCCTATGTCATTTATTTAAGCCGGACACCTCGACAGTTGTGTTTCAGAGAAGTTACCAGAAGAGGTTTTCCGGGTGATAAAAGCAAGTTTCACAGATAACAGTTATTACTCTGGATCAAAATATTGCTCTGAAAGGGAATTTTTCTAGACCTAAAATGAGGCAGAGAAGTTCATGCACTCGAAGAGGGTTCCTGAACAAGGGAAAGGAGATCTATTTTTATGCAAGATCAACACAAACAAGCACCGCATCAGTTCTACGTAGTTTCCACGATCTAAACAGGGCATTGGAAGGAAGTAGAGAGGGTTTGGTGTCGGCCAGTGATGAACACTGACGAACTCAACAAGGACCTAATGCAGATCTGAGAAAGGGAATGAGAGGAACTCACGGATGCGGATGAGCTGCGAAGGTTCGCCGTTGATCTCTGGTCAAAGTCAGGTTGATGCAGCAGCCTGAGTCGATGAAGACGAGAGGTTCGACGGTGGCGGCGGCAGAGCTCGGGAGGAGGCAAGAGAAAGAAGACGACTGAAAGGATAAAAAGGAAAAGACCTAAGTCGCGGCTATTTATAAGAGAAGACTGACTGAGAGGGCGTGAAAAATGAGGAGATAACATTTATGACCCAGCGGCTCGGGCGCCTCGATTCTCGGGACAGTCAGTAAAGACAAAGATCCGTCGAAGATATGGCGGAATAAGAATAAGTTTTATTGATGATGACGTCACGGTGATTTAACCCGGATCCAGATGATGGCGTCACGGCGGGTTAAAATTCTTCGTGCAAGACAAAGGACTGCAGGATAGTTTATAAGGTATTTTAAGATTGACATGAACAAGTTCAAATCAATCTGGGGCCTAATGTTGGGGATATAACTATTTGTGTAAACCGCCCAGGAGGGGCCGGGTTACGCAAAGAAGACTCGCCAGAGAGAAGCCCAAGACCAAAGTATGAAGATGGCGGTTCATAGAAAGCTTAAGGGCCACGGGCGACTTAAGGCCCGTTGTAGTAAATCGATGTAATAATATTACTTGTATCATAAGGTAGACTTAACTAGTCACCGAGCCGAACATTGTTTATAAGCCGGCCGGGACTCTGTAAGCCGCAGGGCGTCCACCCGTGTATATAAGGGGACGACCCGCTGGCGGCTTAGGGCAAGAAACAACTCATCGAGAGCCAGGCATAGCGTATCTCGCTCCCTGGTCATCGAAACATCAATACCAACCCAACTAGGCGTAGGCCTTACCTTCACCGTAAGGGGCCGAACTAGTATAAAACCTCTTGTGTCCTTTGTCCCGATTAACCCCTTCAAGCTTCCTAGTTGCGATGGCTCCACAACTAAGTCCTTTCACGAGGACATCTGACGTGACAATTCCACGACAGTTGGCGCCCACCGTGGGGCCAACGCATGGTGGATTTGAGTTCTTGAAGGGCAACTTCGAAGGGCTCAAGGGATACGTAGTGGGCCGGATGACCAAAAGTCATCGTGGCAAGATCTACATCGACGACGAAGGCTGGGGCCCCGACGCCGGCTCAATTGAGTACGGGTACCGGGTCCCCTTCGGAGAGATCCACGTCTTCATCGGCCGGATTGGTGAGCCGGGGCCTGAGCCGGACAACTGCACCGACCTCGTCGAGACGGCTCAGCGTGCGAAACCCACCTGAGTTCAAACCGACATGAAGCGTGTCTTTGTGGTCTGCGTCCACGGAGAAGAACTTTCTGAAGGTTCGGAAGATGGTGGTGAGACGACCGTCCACTCTGACAGTGATTCGTCCGCCGGTTCAACATATTCTTTGTATCAAGTTCAAGACAGTGCGCTCGGGGGCTGTTCCGATGGCCTTAGTATTCCGGACCCCTGTGAGTCGCCAAGCTGGGCAGGAGTTTTTATGGCTGGGACTCAACCCGGACAAAATTCTACAACCGCGGACTCAACCCGTATCATCACATAGCCTATACCATGTCAATGCATCTTCCTTAAAAGATAAAGGGAAGACCTTCCTTTTGAAAACATCATCGGGAATACCTGCAAGCTTAAATAATCCACAAACTTCATCCACAAAGATAAGGCATAAATCGGGATGCAATGTTCCATCTCCTGCAAATGGATTGGCAGCAGTTTCTCTATCATACCCGAAGGAATTTCAAAGTGGACATTTTCAGTAGGTTTAATAGGTTGAGGAGCAACTCTTTGCTCTACTTGTCGGGGCGAAGATGCCCCAAAGAAGCCCCTCAAAGGATTAGTTTCCATAGTGACAAGTAACAGAAAATTTCAGCACACTATATAAATATTTCCTTACCAAGTTCCACTCACCAAAAGCGCTACACTCCCCGGCAACGGCGCCAGAAAAGAGTCTTGATGACCCACAAGTGCAGGGGATATATCGTAGTCCTTTCGATAAGTAAGAGTGTCGAACCCAACGAGGAGCAGAAGGAAATGATAAGCGGTTTTCAGTAAGGTTTTCTCTGCAAGCACTGAAATTGTAGGTAATATATAGTTTTGTGATAAGATAAATTGTAACGAGTAACAAGCAATAAAAGTGAATAAGGTGCAGCAAGGTGTCCCAATCCTTTTTTTAGCAAAGGAAAATCCTGGACAATTTCTTATAATGAGAAAAGGGCTCCAGAGGACACATGGGAATTATCGTCAAGCTAGTTTTCATCACGCTCATATGATTCGCGTTCGGTACTTTGATAATTTGATATGTGGGTGGACCGGTGCATGGGTACTGCGCTTACTTGGACAAGCATCCCACTTATGATTAACCCCTATTGCAAGCATCCGCAACTACAAAAGAAGTATTAAGGTAAACCTAACCACATCATTAAACATATGGATCCAAATCAGCCCCTTACGAATCAACGCATAAACTAGGGTTTAAGCTTCTGTCACTCTAGCAACCCATCATCTACTTATTACTTCCCAATGCCTTCCTCTAGGCCCAAATAATGGTGAAGTGTCATGTAGTCGACATTCACATAACACCACTAGAGGAAAGACGACATACATCTCATCAAAATATCGAACGAATACCAAATTCACATGACTACTAATAGCAAGACTTCACCCATATCCTCAGGAACAAATGTAACTACTCACAAAGCATATTCATGTTCATAATCAGAGGAGTAATAATATGCATTAAGGATATGAACATATGATCTTCCACCAAGTAAACCAATAAGCATAACTACAAGGAGTAATCAACACTACTAGCAACCACAGGTACCAATTTGTGGTTTTGGATACAAGAGATGAAGTAGGGTTTGAGAGGAGATGGTGCTGGTGAAGATGTTGATGGAGATTGACCCTCTCCCGATGGGAGGATCGTTGGTGATGATGATGGTGATGATTTCCCCCTCCCGGAGGGAAGTGTCCCCGGCAGAACAGCTCTACCGGAGCTCTAGATTGGTTCTGCCAAGGTTCCGCCTCGTGGTGGCGGAGTTTCGTCCCGTAAGCTTGCCCACGATTTTTTCCAGGGCAAAAGCCTTCATATAGCAGAAGATGGACACCGGAGGGCCACCAGGAGGCCCAGGAGACAGGGGGCGCGCCCAGTAGGGGTGGACGCGCCCCCCACCCTCCTGGCCAGGGTGTGGGCCCCATGAGGTGTTTCTTCCGCTCAATAATTCTTATTAAATCCAAAAATAAGTTTCTTGGAGTTTCAGGTCTTTTGGAGCAGTGCAGAATAGGTTTCCAATGTTTGCTCCTTTTCCAGCCAGAATTCCAGCTGCCGGCATTCCCCCTCTTCATGGTAAACCTTATAAAATAAGAGAGAATAGCCATAAGTATTGATATATAATGTGTAATAACAGCCCATAATGCAATAAATATTGATATAAAAACATGATGCAATATGGACGTATCACCCTGTAACCTTCATCTGCCGGTGGAGTGATTAGGATCGTACTGTGTATTTAGATGCATGATTCTGAGTGATAAGTGTAATTCCACAGAATTGTTTTCCCTTATCTGTCAGTAATACTAATATGTAGGTTGTAGTACCACAACTTGCAAAGATATGAAAAAGAGTATGTTCGAAGAGGTTTGTTAATAAGGGGTTACCCCTTTTTAAAATATGTAAAAGAAATTTTAATACAACACCAATAAATGATATGGAGTGTTCCTACATGCTAGAGATGGCGACATTGATTTGCTTAAGGAGTTGGTAATCGGTACTGTGTAATACTTTAGGGGTAAGATCCCCTCTGTCCACGACTAAACTTTCTATATAGCAATCATCTTTCGTACCATTGAACCATATATTTGTTTGGGTTAGTTTGTCCTTGCGAATTTGGATTGAACTACCCTTTAGCTACTTTGTTTTATTTTTCCTTTATCTTAAATTCAAATCTATGCACTAATTTAGGCTATTGGTTAGCCAAACTGCACCTTTGACTAATTAAACAGTCTAACACTTGCTACTATTGTTTGTACCATTCAACTAGCTTTCTTCCTATGGATGAAGTGTTATTAGATAAATTACATAACTGGATAACTGAATGAGCATTCAGCATGTATTAATTTAATTTAGTCTCAAGCATCCCTTGCACTGCAATTTTCTGATAATTTGTCGCTCATGTAGAACTATATGCAAGTGAGTTTAGATATTTCTGTTTCAATAGTGAAGTCCTAAATGAGCAAAGGATATTGTAACATCTGTTTTGTTCCATTGTATAAGTGGTTTTAATACTTTTGACTCGTTATATTTTGCAGGTCTCATCCAAAGTTTACTATTTAGAAAGATAAATATTTTGTGTCACACATGAAAGAAGAGGGATTTGTACATGTTCAGTGCAATTTTAAGAGGTTGCACTAATGCTCATTCATAATATTGTATGCAATCCGAGAAGAAATGCTATTGCTTCTTTAAGATTCCTATGTTAGGTTGCCCAACTAATATTGTTATATTTATTTTTCAGTTGAATAATTAACTGTCCCTTTGAGAAATTACTTTTTTCACACTTTCCGTGAACACTTGAGTTGTATGATGTACCACAGAGTCACTCTTAATGTATCATTTCAACAAGTAGAAATGAACTATTTACCCAAAATTCATGTGTAGTTTTGTGTAACTTCACTGCAACTAGCATTAGTAGTTTGCTGATTGCTTCCCTTATTATGTGCCTCTTTATTAATGGAGAAATATAAACCCTGTCTTGCTAAAATTTTTTTGCACCAGATGAATTACATTTTTGAATTGGTTGTATGATGCTGGTAATTTTGTGTTATGTGACCCTTTATTAATGGAGAAATGTAATCCACAATTTTGTTTTGCAACCGACAGAGTTGCAATTCTTAAACTTACACTGCTTAGTACAATCTTAATATAGTATGACTTCGATGATGTTTGGTTGTTATGTGCTACTAGATGACCCGATTGCGCCAATGGTGCAAGAAGCCAGTTAGTAGCAATGTTAGTAGTGAATAAGTAGGGGATGTAGCTACAAACATAATGCAATGTGAATTTATCACATATAGTAGAGTGAGGTAGATCATTTTACAGAAACACATACATAGGCAGTGGAAGAGCTTATTTAGTCATCTTCTTAGTCTGACTGGTTTTCAGAAGGTGTGAACATACAAATAAGCAGAGTGTCATTGCCGCATAATGCTTGAATGGTATACTTCCATAGGTACTTGAAGGCTCATGTGGCAAATGTAACAATTGATGTGTGATTTTTTTGCAGCGATGAGATGTTTCAATTTTGTGACTTGATCTTTGTAAAGCTTCACTTTGTTACCCCATGTGCAATGATCATCAAAGCTTCCAGTCAGGTTCCCCTTTGAATGTTTTTTAAAATGGTTGGTGTAAGCATAAGCATGTAGTGGCATCAGAAGATCAAATGAAAACATTGTTTGCATGTACAAATTATGGGCTTAATTGCAGGCGCAAATGTTTATAATTAGTAGGAGGTTTTTGAAAGATTAGCATCTATAGGAAGACTTTAAAAAAAGCATCTATAGGAAGACAAATGAAATAAGGCATAATCGTATTACATTGGCACAGGTAGATGGTTCTGTACCATCGAATGTGTGTTTCTTTTGCTTCTCTTTGCTGGCTTTCTTGCGATGATGTGAAGGGCATGTGTAATTATGGACAGTAAGATGCCTAAAAGGTGAATATAAGTAGGAGGTTAAAAAGGGAAAATTAGCAGGTTGCACTTACCACTACCATCACCGATGTTGATAACAACCGGTTTGTATTTGCTATGTCGCTGGAGTGAGATTACATTGTGAAGCCGAGGAAGTGATTCAGAAGACCCACCATCATTACTGTTGTCACTGATGTTGATAAAGTTGGTTTGTATTTCCTGTGTTGCTTGAGTGAGCTTACATTGTTAAGTTGTAAATGATTCAGAAGATCCTCTATCATCATTGATGCAGATAACACCATGCATTTTCTGCAAGGAAATGCCATGTTGTTATTTGGTTTAATCATGCCCTTTATTTTTACTGTGTACCAGCTAGAAAAGTATGTACAGCTAGTAGGTTGTTGTCAACTTGTACTTTTTCTAAGAAACTATCTATGTAATAATGAATTAGTGATGCAAATGTTTTTCTAAGCAACTATAGAATATGAATTCTCAATAAAGGGTGCAGGCAAAGATTTCAGTTTGTAGAAAAGGGAGTTGGATATGTGCAACATTCATACAAACTGTGAAGAAAAAATTATATTAAACTCCAACTAAAATGTAATACATGTCGGTTGTAGCAGTTCCTATATCCATCGACCATGACCCTTGCGCCTTTAGTATATATATAGCTTGCAATTTTCTGAGATGAAGCCATTGCCTGTTTATATGAATATATGAAACAGAAAATTAGAAACTTTGAACATGACGTTTAGTAACTGCAGTCAAAGAAACATACATCACATAAGATTATTCTTTTTGCCTCAACAATTAAAAAATGGAGCCGTTCAAATATTTGAAGCAAAGGCCGAATCGATAAGCTTGCGCCATCACCAGTGCCTTACCCACCGATAAATCAAATCTACCAAAACCTACAGACAAATTTACAGTCTAGAGAGGGATGATCTTGCACACCTCAACCAAAATCACAATTGCAAAATGCCAACCAGATTGATATGGTCGTTGAGGAGAAACATTATAATGGAGAAAGCCACAGAAATATCTGGAAGAAACAAAATCAAGCAGCAACCTAGCAATTTGCAAAATTGGGAACAAAGCAATAGGAGGAAAATAGAGAAACCATACACATCATAGTGATGTTGTTCTTCAATGGATGTGCACAGAGCAGCACATCGTTGGCACCCTTCTCCTTGCCGCCGCCAAACATGAGCTGGTTGTGAGGCGATGAGCAGTCAACGTCACCTCTCACACTCTGCCGCGGATCCGTGTCTCCATTGCCGAATCCTGACCTCCACCCACCCTCGTCTCGCCTCTCTGCAACGGTTCACTCTCAATATTACTTGGGATGTTGGTTGATAGGAAAATGAATTATCAACAGGAAAATTTGTACTGAGTGAAAGTGCAGGACAGTGACAAAATTAGTCTAGATGGTTCCTTTTAAGAAAATTGTGTTACAAAGTCGCTACAAAATGTTTTTGTTATTCCCTGGTGAACACCCTCCTTGTGGTGAACAAACTGAAAAAACAAACCATCCTCCTAGAAGGAAATAAAATGGAAGCGGCACAAAGTGATCTAGCGACGGAGCTGCAATGGAAATGGCCTGAGACGTAAGGGTCTTTCTTATTCACAGTATGGATTTTTTCCGATAAAGAGCATTTCATTGAATTGAAATATCGAGTTGATACAATCGCATCATAGAATGCCCGGCCTCTGCATAACTAGATGTAACGCCCCGGATTCAATGCCCCAGGTGTCTGCCAGTTATTCACCGTCGTTGCCATGTCATTTGCTTGCGTGTTGCATTTTATCATGTCATCATGTGCATTTCATTTTGCATACGTGTTCGTCTCATGCATCCGAGCATTTTCCCCGTTGTCCGTTTTGCAATCCGGCGCTCCTATGTCCTCCGGCGTTCCCCTTTCGTCTCTCGTTGTGAGCGGGTGTTAAACTTTCTCGGAATGGCCCGAGGCTTACCAAGTGGCCTTGGTATAGCACCGGTAGACCGCCTATCAAGCTTCGTGCCATTTGGAGGTCGTTTGATACTCCTACGGTTAACCGCGTAGCCCGAAAGCCCCCTCTTTCTTTGCAGCCCAACGCCCTTCCAAAGTGGCCCAAAACCCACCTAACTCCCCTCCATGCTCTCGGACGTTCGATCACGATCGCGTGGCCGAAAACCGCTCCTCATTTGGAGTCTCCTAGCTCCTTCTACCTATAAAAACACCTCCTCCCCCGAATTTCCTGATCAAATCCACCCCTAACCCTAGCCCCGCTCCTTTCCGCGCCGCCGGACACGTCCGGTCCGGCCGGACAACGTCCACCCGCCGCCCCAGACCAATCGCGCACCGCCACGTGGCGGGCCGCGCCCACATCGCCGCCTCCGCCGCAGGCCCGCAGCCGGCCCGCCCCGGGCCGTGACCGGGCCCCGCTCCTCTCCGGCTCCCCGCCCGAGCGCCTCCCGCTTTCCACCGGCGCCGCCCGTTCACCGGCCCAGCCACCGCGCCGCCACCTCCTCTCTCCGGCCGGCGCCTCCGCGCCCGATCCCGTGCCGCCCCACCGCCTCGGCTTCCGCCTCCCGCTCGCCGCCACCAACCTCCACCCCGCCTCCGACCGGCCCTCCCGCGTGTGCCGCCCCGTCTCCCTCGCTGGAGTAGCAGCTCCGCGTCGCCGCCTCCGAGCATCGTTGCCCGCCCCCAACCCCGGTGGCCATGATCTGGCCGGGATGGAGCCCGCGCCCCCGGATCCGTCTGTTCTGGCCTTCCCCGACCTCTCCGGCGAGTTCCCCGCGCTCCGGCGACGTCCCAGGCGAACTCTTCCGGCGACCCGCGGATCGGGACCAGATCCACCACTCGAACGAACCAAACAACCCTGCTGCGTCCCGGATCTCCTCATCCCGCACGTCTTCGTCCCGTTGACTTTTTGCCAGGTTGTTTTTCTGCCAAGTCCCTAAATTTTGTCATTATCATGCCATGTTCATCGCATCGCATCTCTGCATCCGTAGCCCCGTTTTGTGCGTGTAATATGTCAAATTGTTCGTCTCAATGAGTACATCATTTCATTCCATTGCATCATGTTCATTTGAGCTCATCTTGATGCCTGAATCATCGTTGCAAGAGTGCTTCATACTGTTTTCTGTTGTCTGTTAACAGAACGAGCTCTTTTGTCATATTTTCCATGATTGATGTGTGCATCCTATGAGGTTGATGTCTACATGTGTTTTGAACTATGCCATGTCTTCTTTACATAGGTGATCACCATGTATTTTTGTGATCGATGTGGTGACTAGCACAAGCATGCAAACTAGGCATCGTGATGTTGCTGATTTTAGTCCCTGTTCTGCTGTTATTTTTATGCCATGTAAACTTGATGCTACAGAGAGACCCATGCATATTTTGAGATACTTCAGTAAGGATGTTTTGAACATATGGTTATGCTCTATCCATCCCTGCCCTTGGTTGCAATTATGGAGTAGCCTAGCATGTTATTTTCGTGCTCTACTTTTGCTTAAAAATGTTTCCTGGCAGGTTGTTTACATGTTATTCAATTTTGCCGAGGTTGCTATAGTTGATCCTTGCATGCTATGAACTTGTTCTTGCCTTGGTTTGTTTCAAAAACATGTCTTCTTGATGATGCTATGCTTATCTTGTCATGCAATGACTTGTGGTGAGTGAATCGAGCTTGTTAAGTAGTGTGCTCGCTGTTGCTGTTTTGCTAGGCTGAATCTGTTATTTCGCGATGCTATGTAAATCTGTTGCTACTAGTCATTCTATGCATAATCTGGAGATGATCACTAAACATGTTTTATTCTACATGTCATCCTCTAACCATCCATGCCGCTGGTTGAATTTATATCTTGCTGTAGCCTGTTGTAATCTTCCTCCAAAGTTGCTTGATAATGTTGCTGTCAGCCTGTTAACATTAAGTTCAGTTGTTTCCAAGATTGTTGCTAGTGATCCATGCACCCTATGAACTTGCTATTGCCATGCTTAGCTTCACAAACATGTCTTATTACTGTTGGGTGCCTTTCCATGCCATGTATTGCTCTGTAGTGAGTGGTACAAGTTCATCTACATGCCTTCATAATTCTGTTTCTGCCATGTTTGAATCTGTAATATAACTTGCTATGTTTACGTGGATGCCATCATATTTTCTGATCCTTTTTGGCTTATGGTCAGTAAAGGACTTTTGTTCCATGCATTTAGTAGTATCATGTCATGCCTTTGTTTGCCATGATAAGTTCCTCTAACATGTTGTTTGATAGCTCTAAACATTGCAACCTGATGTTATTTTCTGCAAAGTCTGAATTGTTATTAATTGCAATCTTGCCATGTGTGTTTGAGCATGTTCTAGTGATTTCTGGAGATAACTCAGTGTTCATGTTTTGTAATGCTTTACCTATACATCATGCCCATGTCTTTTGTTTTCTTGTTGAGGTCCTGTGGCATGTTGTTTTGATGCTTGCAAGATGCCTAGTTGCTGTTTTGGACAGATTGTTGCTGTAACTTGTATAGTGTGTGTGTGTTGAACTGTTGCTCCGTTTTGAGTGTGGTCTATATGAAACTTGCTTAGAATTGCATGTAGTTTCATATTATCATCTTGCATCGTTGTTTTGAGGTGTTTGCTTGATGTTTGTGTGCATTTTGCATCAATGCCATGTTTAACTTGTTTTGCTCATATCTTCTAGACCGTAGCTCCGAACTAAATGAACTTTATATGTAACTTGACTAGAATCTCGTGTAGATCATCTTGGTGTATCTTAACTTGCTGTTTAACAACTTGAACATAAGGTTTATTCAGATCTGGACCAATTTCGAAATATGCATATGAGGACTTACCGGAATTGTTATATGTTGTTCCCGGCCTCATGTAAAATTGCCTTGATGTGTTGCTCTTGTTTGCATCATCTCTTGCCATGAGTAGATTCATGTAGTCTTGTCTTGCATCATGCTTGATGTGCATCATGTCTTGTCTATGTGTGGTGTGTTTACCTTGTTGTGTGCTTCTTCTCGATAGTTCCTGTTTCGTTGCGATCGTGAGGATTCGTTCGTCTACACTCGGTTCGTCTTCGTGGCTTCGTCTTCTTCATGGACTCGTTCTTCTTCCTTGCGGGATTTCAGGCAAAATGACCGCTACCCTGGATCTCACTACTATCTTTGCTATGCTAGTTGCTTTGTTCTATCACTTTGCTGCGCTACCTATCACCTGTTTATCAAGCCTCCCATATTGCCATGAACCTCTAACCTTTGACACGTTTCCTATGCAAACTGTTGTTTGGCTATGTTACCACTTTGCTCAGCCCTCTTATAGCTTTGCTAGTTGCAGGTGAAGTTGAAGATTGCTCCATGGTGGACAGGATTTTCGTTGGGATATCACAATATCTCTTATATTATTAATGCATCTATATACTTGGTAAAGGGTGGAAGGCTCGGCCTTATGCCTGGTGTTTTGTTCCACTCTTGCTGCCCTAGTTTCCGTCATACCGGTGTTATGTTCCCGGATTTTGCGTTCCTTACGCGGTCGGGTGATTTATGGGACCCCCTTGACAGTTTGCTTTGAATAAAACTCCTCCAGCAAGGCCCAACCTTGGTTTTACCATTTGCCTCACCTAGCCCTTTTTCCCTTGAGAGTCGCGCTCTCGAGGGTCATCTTTATTTTATCCCCCCTGGGCCAGTGCTCGTCGTGAGTGTTGGTCCAACCTGTCAGCCGTCGGTGGCCACCAGGGGCAACTCTGGGCTGGCCTACCGGAAGTTTGGACAATCCGGTGTGCCCTGAGAACGAGATATGTGCAGCTCCTATCAGGATTTGTCAGCACATTCGGGCGGCTTTGCTGGTCTTGTTTTACCATTGTCGAAATGTCTTGTAAACCGGGATTCCGAGTCTGATCGGGTCTTCCCGGGAGAAGGTATATCCTTCGTTGATCGCGAGAGCTTATCATGGGCTAAGTTGGGACACCCCTGCAGGGTATAATCTTTTGAAAGCCATGCCTGCGGTTATAGGCAGATGGGAATTTGTTAATGTCCGGTTGTAGATAACTTGACACCAGATCCGAATTAAAATGCATCAACTGTGTGTGTAGCCGTGATGGTCTCTTTTCGGCGGAGTCCGGGAAGTGAACACGGTTTCTGGGTTATGTTTGACATAAGTAGGAGTTCAGGATCACTTCTTGATCATTACTAGTTGACGACCGTTCCGCTTGCTCTCTTCTCGCTCTTATTTGCGTATGTTAGCCACCATATATGCTTAGTCGCGGCTGCAACCTCACCACTTTACCCCTTCCTTTCCCTTTAAGCTTTGCTAGTCTTGATACACATGGTAATGGGATTGCTGAGTCCTCGTGGCTAACAGATTACTACAACATCAGTTGCAGGTACAGGTTATGCGATGATCATGACGCGAGAGAGATGCTTGCTTGCGTTGAGTTCTTCTTCTGCTTCTTCGATCAGGGGATAGGTTCCAGGTCGGCAGCCTGGGCTAGCAGAGTGGATGTCGTTTGAGTTTCTGTTTATGTTTCATCTGTAGTCGGATGACGCTCTGATGTATTGTGATGTTGTATTCGTGTGGCATTGTATGCCTTATGTATGTATCCCCATCTATTATGTAATGTTGATGTAATGATATCCACCTTGCAAAAGCGTTTCAATATGCGGGTCTATCCTTGGTGGGACCTTCGAGTTCCTTTTGGATAGGGTCGCATATTGGGCGTGACAAGTTGGTATCAAAGCCTCGACCGACCCTAGGAGCCCCCTTGATTGATCGGTAGTTTGGCCGTTGTTGAGTCTAGAAGAAAACTATTTTCGGAGTCTAGTTATATCGGAGAGTAGGAATTCTTTTTACTCCTCAGTCCCTTCGTCGCTCTGGTAAGGAATCTTGACGTAGGTGTTTTGAATTACTCCTCTTCCCTTTTCAAATTTTCTTTAGGTTCACGGAGTTGGTTTTTCGATCGTTGTTCCTCAGCTCTTTTCATCCGGTGCATTTCTCATCAAGTCGACTCGAGCCTCTTCATCTTTGAGTTCAATCCTCAGTTGTTTTCTTTTCCCACCCGCCCACCCCTTTTCTTCTCGGAACCAGAGTCCGTAGTCGAGTATCCATCCTACTCGTGTGAAGTTTTTGCTCTCTTTCCTCAATGATTTCAACCAGTGTTTTCTCTTCAAGATATTAGTCGGTTCCCCCTTCAAAGTTGACTTTGTTTTCCCGCCCTCCCACCCTTTTTCTTCCCAGAGTCTGACTCTCTCTCGACCATCAATTTTCATTTGTGCGGAGTATCTTCAGTCTTTCCTCAATTATTTCAACCGGTGAATTCTCGTCTCGTTCGTCATTCTTCATCCCTTTCTTTTTTCCGGTGCACTCAATTCAAGTTTTTCGGGTTGATCACATTCTTTTCCTTGGATCAAGTGTTTTCCTTGCTCGTTCGCCTCTCGCTAGTTTATCCTTTCAGAGTGTTCAAGACATCTCAGGAGATTCGTCTGTGTTCCAATTAATTCGATGTTGTCACCTCATTCAAATAGTTCAACTGTTCCGGTGCATCATCTATCTCTTCAACAATCCATTCCAACGGTGTTATCTCTTCATTGGGCCCTAACCCACAGGTCTTTTTCTAGGATCTTACCTGACTCTTCTAATCCCCCGGAGTTATTCTCAAATTCTTTTCAAGTGTGATGTAAGAATGGATCCCATCAGTCATATGCCTTTCCAAGATCGATTTCAAATCTTTTTCATTGTTGGCTCAACCCCTTCGCTTCTCATTCTCTCAGAGTACCTCAGTTATTTTGGTGTTGTTTCTCGTCGACATTTGAAGACCGAAGAAGAGTTTTCCTCTAAGTCTTGTCCGTTCTCTCGAAGATTCGTGGTTCTAGCCTCGTGTTACCATCTCAAATCATTTTAGTTGTCAGATATTCTTTCTTAACCATCTGGAGTTTGTCAGAACTTGTCTTTCCGTTTCTTTTCACCGGAGGCTATCATTCCAGTTATCGTTCTGTATTTATCCCGGTGCTTCTTTCAAGTGTTCTTTAATCAGCTCATAATCTCTTCGTTCTTGTGCATCTAAATCCCCTCAAGCATATTTGTTCTTCTAATTCTTCCCGGTGATTCATTCTCTTTCATCAGTCATTTTCGAATTCTTATGGTGGTTCGTTCAAGATTCTTTTTCTTTTATTATCATTTCAATCCATTCGTTCTTTCAATCCTACCGGTGGTTCATGAAGACTTTCTCAAGTTTTGTGCTATATCCCCTTAATCCTTTTCAAGAAGAATAAGTAGTATGAAGAATCCAATGCTTGTCATCAATTTAATTTGATGAAGGATAAGCATACAATAAATCTTATTCTTATTTCATCCAAGTGAGTAATCCCTTCCTTCGGAGTTTGTTCGTGAGGAATAAATTCTAGTTCCAAGGGTGTTCATCTTTTCTTTTCCGTAGTTCAATTTCCTCAGCCATTTCGTCAGAACCTCCATCCAAATCATCGCAAGCTTTAATCTTATTCTTTCTTCCTTCATTCTATCTCATCATCCTTTTGTCACCAGAGTTCTTCATGGTGGTTCTTCATGATTTAATTTATTGTTCAAGAGTTCATCAAGATTTTGTTGGTGGAGCTCAAGTATCTTTTCTTCTCGCATCTTGAAGTGTAATTAATTCTCCGTATTCTTTTGAAGAGGAGTTTTGCATTTCTTCGTTCTTCTCAGCTATCCAATCATTTCCATTTGTGGTCGGTTATCAGCTCATAAATTTTGAGATGTTATCCATAAGTCCACGACAAGCTTATTCTTTTCGTTGTTGATTTTCTCAACAACTCCATTCAATCCTTACTTCTAAATTCTTTCCATTCCATTCTTTCAATCCTTCCGGAGGCATTGCTTTAATCATCTCGTCAAGTGTCATTCCATCTTGTGAAGCTCATGTTCTACTCTTTCGATTTTCAGCCGGAGTGCTGCCTAAATCCTTTCAGTATTATCCGTTTCTTATCTCGTTCTAACCGGAGTGGTTTCAGAGTCTATGTGATTCCGTGAGCTTTCGATTCTCTTCATTCTCGTCGTTCCTCTCTTCTTCTCGAGTGCTCTCGATTCTTTGCTTCTTCTTGAGTTCTTGTTTCACCTCACCCCTTTTCCTTTCCGTCTCGGTCCTAAGATCTCAGGACGAGATCTCTTGTTAGTGGAGGAGTGTTGTAACGCCCTGGATTCAATGCGCCAGGTGTCTGCCAGTTATTCGCCGTCATTGCCATGTCATTTGTTTGCGTGTTGCATTTTATCATGTCATCATGTGCATTTCATTTTGCATACGTGTTCGTCTCATGCATCCGAGCATTTTCCCCGTTGTCCGTTTTGCAATCCGGCGCTCCTATGTCCTCCGGCGTTCCCCTTTCGTCTCTCGTTGTGAGCGGGTGTTAAACTTTCTCGGAATGGCCCGAGGCTTGCCAAATGGCCTTGGTATAGCACCGGTAGACCGCCTGTCAAGTTTCGTGCCATTTGGAGGTCGTTTGATACTCCAACAGTTAACCGCGTAGCCCGAAAGCCCCCTCTCTCTTTGCAGCGCAACACCCTTCCAAAGTGGCCCAAAACCCACCTAACTCCCCTCCATGCTCTCGGTCGTTTGATCACGATCGCGTGGCCGAAAACCGCTCCTCATTTGGAGTCTCCTAGCTCCTTCTACCTATAAAACCCCTAACCCTAGCCCCGCTCCTTTCCGCGCCGCCGGACACATCCGGTCTGGCCGGACAACGTCCGCCCGCCGCCCCGGACCAATCGTGCGACGCCACGTGGCGGGCCACGCCCACATCGCCGCCTCCGCCGCAGGCCCGTAGCCGGCCCGCCCCGGGCCGCGACCGGGCCCCG
>NC_041393.1:33040970-33058019 GCF_002162155.2 Triticum dicoccoides
CTCGCCGGCCGGCGCCTCCGCGCCCGATCCCGTGCCGCCCCACCGCCTCGGCTTCCGCCTCCTGCTCGCCGCCGCCAACCTCCACCCCGCCGGTGACCGGCCCTCCCGCGTGTGCCGCCCCGTCTCCCTCGCCGGAGTAGCAGCTCCGCGCCGCCGCCGCCTCCAAGCATCTTGCCCGCTCCCAACCCCGGTGGCCATGATCCAGCCGGGATGGAGCCCGCGCCCCCGGATCCGCCTGTTCCGGCCTTCCCCGACCTCTCCGGCGAGTTCCCCGCGCTCCGGTGACATCCCAGGCGAACTCCTCCGGCGACCCGCGGATCGGGACCAGATCCACCACTCCAACGAACCAAACAACCCTGGTGTGTCCCGGATCTCCTCGTCCCGCACGTCTTCGTCCCGTTGACTTTTCGCGAGGTTGTTTTTCTGCTAAGTCCCTAAATTTTGTCATTATCATGCCATGTTCATCGCATCGCATCTCTGCATCCGTAGCCCCGTTTTGTGCGTGTAATATGTCAAATTGTTCGTCTCAATGAGTACATCATTTCGTTCCATTGAATCATGTTCATTTGAGCTCATCTTGATGTCTGAATCATCGTTGCAAGAGTGCTTCATAATGTTTTCTGCTGTCTGTTAATAGAACGAGCTCTTTTGTCATTTTTGCCATGATTGATGTGTGCATCCTATGAGATTGATGTCTACATGTGTTTTGAACTATGCCATGTCTTGTTTACAGAGGTGCATACCATGTATTTTTGTGATCAATGTGGTGACTAGCACAAGCATGCAAACTAGGCATCATGATGTTGCTGATTTTAGTCCCTGTTCTGCTGTTATTTGTATGCCATGTAAACTTGATGCTACAGAGAGATCCATGCATATTTTGAGATACTTCAGTAAGGATGTTTTGAACATATGGTTATGCTCTATCCATCCCTGCCCTTGGTTGCAATTATGGAGTAGTCTAGCATGTCATTTTTGTGCTCTACTTTTGCTTCAAATGTTTCCTGGCAGATTGTTTACATGTTATTCAATTTTGCAGAGGTTGCTATAGTTGATCCTTGCAAGCTATGAACTTGTTCTTGCCTTGGTTTGTTTCACAAACATGTCTTCTTGATGATGCTATGCTTATCTTGTCATGCAATGACTTGTGGTGAGTGAATCGAGCTTGTTAAGTAGTGTACTTGCTGTTGCTGTTTTGCTAGGCTGAATCTGTTATTTCGCGATGCTATGTAAACCTGTTGCTACTAGTCATTCTATGCATAATCTGGAGATGATCACTAAACATGTTTTGTTCTACATGTCATCCTCTAACCATCCATGCCCCTGGTTGCATTTATATCTTGCTGTAGCCTATTGTAATATTGCTCCAAATTTGCTTGATAATGTTGCTGTCAGCCTGTTAACATTAAGTTCAGTTGTTTCCAAGATTGTTGCTAGTGATCCATGCACCCTATGAACTTGCTATTGCCATGCTTAGCTTCACAAACATGTCTTATTACTGTTGGGTGCCTTTTCATGCCCTGTATTGCTCTGTAGTGAGTGGTACAAGCTCATCTACATGCCTTCATAATTTTGTTTCTGCCATGTTTGAATCTGTAATATAACTTGCTATGTTTACGTGGGTGCCATCATATTTTCTGATCCTTTTTGGCTTATGGTCAGTAAAGGACTTTTGTTCTATGCATTTAGTAGTATCATGTCATGCCTTTGTTTTCCATGATAAGTTCCTCTAACATGTTGTTTGATAGCTCTAAACATTGCAACACGATGTTATTTTCTGCAAAGTCTGAATTGTTATTAATTGCAATCTTGCCATGTGTGTTTGAGCATGTTCTAGTGATTTCTGAAGATAACTCAGTGTTCATGTTTTGTAATGCTTTACCTGTACATCATGCCCATGTCTTTTGTTTTCTTGTTGAGGTCCTGTGGCATGTTATTTTGATGCTCGCAAGATGCCTAGTTGCTGTTTTGGACAGATTGTTGCTATAACTTGTATAGTGTGTGTGTTGAACCGTTGCTCCGTTTTGAGTGTGCTCTATATGAAACTTGCTTAGAATTGCATGTAGTTTCATATTATCATGTTTCATCCTTGTTTTGAGGTGTTTGCTTGATGTTTGTGTGCATTTTGCATCAATGCCATGTTTAACTTGTTTTGCTCATATCTTCTAGACCGTAGCTCCGAACTAAATGAACTTTATATGTAACTTGACTAGAATTTTGTGTAGATCATCTTGGCGTATCTTAACTTGCTGTTTAATAACTTGAACATAAGGTTTATTCAGATCTGTACCAATTTCGAAATATGCATATGAGGACTTACCGGAATTGTTATATGTTGTTCCCGGCCTCATTTAAAATTGCCTTGATGTATTGCTCTTGTTTGCATCATCTCTTGCCATGAGTAGCTTCATGTAGTCTTGTCTTGCATCATGCTTGATGTGCATCATGTCTTGTCTATGTGTGGTGTGTTTACCTTGTTGTGTGCTTCTTCTCGATAGTTCCTGTTTCGTTGCGATCGTGAGGATTCGTTCGTCTACGCTCGGTTCGTCTTCGTGGCTTCGTCTTCTTCATGGACTCGTTCTTCTTCCTTGCGGGATTTCAGGCAAGATGACCGCTACCCTGGATCTCACTACTATCTTTGCTATGCTAGTTGCTTCGTTCTATCACTTTGCTGTGCTACCTATCACCTATTTATCAAGCCTCCCATATTGCCATGAATCTCTAACCTTTGACACCTTTCCTATGCAAACCGTTGTTTGGCCATGTTACCGCTTTGCTCAGCCCTCTTATCGCGTTGCTAGTTGTAGGTGAAGTTGAAGATTGCTCCATGGTGGACAGGATTTTGATTGGGATATCACAATATCTCTTATATTATTAATGCATCTATATACTTGGTAAAGGGTGGAAGGCTCGGCCTTATGCCTGGTGTTTAGTTCCACTCTTGCCGCCCTAGTTTCCGTCATACCGGTGTTATGTTCCCGGATTTTGCGTTCCTTACGCGGTCGGGTGATTTATGGGACCCCCTTGACAGTTTGCTTTGAATAAAACTCCTCCAGCAAGGCCCAACCTTGGTTTTACCATTTGCCTCACCTAGCCCTTTTTCCCTTGGGAGTCGCGCTCTCGAGGGTCATCTTTATTTTATCCCCCTGGGCCAGTGCTCGTCGTGAGTGTTGGTCCAACCCGTCAGCCGCCGGTGGCCACCAGGGGCAACTTTGGGCTGGCCTACCGGAAGTTTGGACAATCCGGTGTGCCCTAAGAATGAGATATGTGCAGCTCCTATCAGGATTTGTCGGCAGATTCGGGCGGCTTTGCTGGTCTTGTTTTACCATTGTCGAAATGTCTTGTAAACCGGGATTCCGAGTCTGATCGGGTCTTCTCGGGAGAAGGTATATCCTTCATTGATCGCGAGAGCTTATCATGGGCTAAGTTGGGACACCCCTGCAGGGTATAATCTTTCGAAAGCCGTGCCTGCGGTTATAGGCAGATGGTAATTTGTTAATGTCCGGTTGTAGATAACTTGACACCAGATCCGAATTAAAATGCATCAACTGTGTGTGTAGCCGTGATGGTCTCTTTTCGGCGGAGTCCGGGAAGTGAACACGGTTTCTGGGTTATGTTTGACGTAAGTAGGAGTTCAGGATCACTTCTTGATCATTACTAGTTGACGACCGTTCCTCTTGCTCTCTTCTCGCTCTTATTTGCGTATGTTAGCCACCATATATGCTTAGTCGCTGCTGCAACCTCGCCACTTTACCCCTTCCTTTCCCTTTAAGCTTTGCTAGTCTTGATACCCATGGTAATGGGATTGCTGAGTCCTCGTGGCTCACAGATTACTACAACAACAGTTGCAGGTACAGGTTATGCGATGATCATGACGCGAGAGTGATGCTTGCCTGCGTTGAGTTCTTCTTCTACTTCTTCGATCAGGGGATAGGTTCCAGGTCGGCAGCCTGGGCTAGCAGGGTGAATGTCATTTGAGTTTCTGTTTATGTTTCATCCGTAGTCGGATGACGCTCTGATGTATTGTGATATTGTATTCGTGTGGCATTGTATGCCTTATGTATGTATCCCCATCTATATGTAATGTTGATGTAATTATATCCACCTTGCAAAAGCGTTTCAATATGCGGGTCTATCCTTGGTGGGACCTTCGAGTTCCTTTTGGATAGGGTCGCATATTGGACGTGATACTAGATGCACACAACCAACAAGTCCACAAACCTAAAAATAAAAAGCTAAGGCTCGAACAGCCACTATAACGAAAAATAAAGATAAAGCCAGCCTAAGACGCGGGGAATCCTATCCGAAGATCACACCGCCATCCATGGGGGTAGAAAACCTCCCGGGCCGTACGCTCCAGCCCAGTAGACGCCATGATAAAAAGGTCTCTGTCCTCCGGCCTCTGCAGGATAGACCACATACGGAGCCATCACGAACACACATGAATAACCTGCATAGGAGATGAAACACATTTGTTGTTAAAAATTATATCATTCCTGGTGAGCCACAATGCCCAACATAAGGCAGCTGCCCCCACAAGGATGTGTGCAGAGAATTGTTTATCTATTCCCCTCAACCAATTGCCGAACATGTTCCGTGCACTACGTGGGGGAAAAGGATTTGAAGCTATTTGGACAATGGCCCACACAGACCGAGCAAACTTGCACTCAAAAAATAAGTGTTTAATAGACTCGTCCTGATGGCAGAAGACACAGCTTTTGCACCCTTGCCAGTTGCGACGTGCCAAATTATCCCTAGTTAAGATCACCCCTCTATTCATAAACTAGAGGAATATCTTTACTCTTAGAGGGACTTTTAGCTTCCACAATTTTCTATTATCAATTGGAACCTCGTTATGAACCATAGCATCATACATGGATTTGACTGAAAACTTTCCATTCTGGTACAATTTCCATCTAAAGGTATTTGGTTCATCCGACAACTGACCTCCAAACGGCTGAGCAAATCATTCTAGGCTGCTAGGCGAGTTCCTAGAAGATCCCTACGAAAAGAAATATCAGGGTTTCCCTGACCCAAAGCTTGTTTGATCGTGACAAATTTATGTCTAACAATCCGGTACAAACTTGGGTTCTGCACGCTAAGAGGGTTGGTCCCTGCCCAGGTATCTTCCCAGAAACGGACTTGGGACCCGTCCCTGACGGAGAACGTGCCAAACTGAAAAAAGAAATCTTTAGCTTTCATAACCCCACTCCAAAAATGTGAATCACCAGGTTTCTAGTAGACCTGAGATATAGCTTTGGAACCCACGTACTTATTACGAATGATTTCCTGCCAGATTCCATTCTCAGTGAGTAGTTTGTACACCCATTTGCTGAGAAGTGCGATATTTTTAATCTCAAGGTCTTGGATTCCAAGACCCCCTTGGCTTTTAGGTCGACATAATACATTCCACCTAGCCAGGCAATATTTTTTGGTTTCATTATCACTCTGCCAAAAAAAATTTGATCTAAAATAGTCTAAGCGCTGAAGTACTCCTTTTGGAAGATGGAAGAATGATAACATGTATAGAACCATGTTCGTGAGGACCGAGTTGATCATAATTAATCGACCCCCATAGGACAAGAGTTTGGCCTTCCAACTGGACAGGCGTTTCTCCAGTCTCTCTTCTACATGCTTCCATTCAGCTATAGTCAAGCGTCGATAATGGATGGGGATGCCCAGGTAACGAATCGGGAACTGCTCGAGTTGACAGCCAAAGATGTCAGCATATTCAGCTGCAACTTCTGCGGCCTCGCCAAAACAGAAGAGTTCACTCTTATGGAAATTAATTTTGAGACCAGAGAGTTCCTCAAAAGCACATAACAGCAATTTGAGGTTTTTGGCTTGTTCTAAATTGTGGTCTAGGAACAAAATGGTATCATTAGCATATTGTAGAATAGATAATCCATGTTCTACCAAATGAGGGATGACACCGCTAATTTGTCCGGCTATCTTAGCCCTCTCAACCAGGGTAGCTAACATATCAGCCACAATGTTAAATAAGATAGGGGATGAGGGGTCCCCTTGGCGAAGCCCCTTCCTAGTCTGAAAGTAATTGCCCACATCATCATTTACCTTGATGGCTACACTACCTCCAGACACAAAACTCTCTACCCATCGACACCATGTATTTGAAAACCCCTTCAAGCGTAATGTTTGCAACAGAAAGGGCCATTTAACTTTATCATAGGCTTTTTCGAAGTCGATCTTAAAGATGACTCCGTTCAACTTTTTATGGTGAAGCTCGTGAACAGTTTCATGTAGAACAACAACTCCATCTAATATTTTCCGTCCTTGCATGAAAGCTGTTTGGGTGGGTTTGACGACATGGTCAGCCACCCCATTTAGCCGGTTAGTCGCAACCTTCGTAAAGACTTTAAAATTAACGTTTAGAAGGCAAATCGGTCTATATTGTTGGATCCGACTAGCATCTTTTGTCTTAGGTAATAAAATGATTTCCCCAAAATTTAGACGGGAGATGTCTAGTTGCCCAGCATACAGTTCATTAAACAACTGAACGAGGTCAGACTTGACCATATCCCAAAAAGATTGATAGAACTCCGCTGGGAACCCATCTCGGGCCCGGAGCCTTGTTGTGCTCCATCTGAAACACCACGGTTCGAATTTCTTCCTCAGAGAATGGGAAGGTTAGGAATTCATTTTCTGCAATGGAAACTTGATGAATGTCATGTATGATAGACTCATCCATCGCAAGGGTTGTATCATTTGATGGTCCAAAAAGTTGTTTATAATACTTAGTAATGTAGCTTTTAAGTGGTGCCTCCCCTGGATCCAACCCTCCTCCTGGTCTAGAACGAAGATACGTTTCTTTCTATGTCTACCATTGGCTAACATTTGGAAGTATTTCGTATTATCATCTCCGAGGACGAGCGAGTCCATCTTACATCGTTGGTACCATTTGATTTCCTCCTCACGTAACAGGCGGGCTAACTGCTCATTGAGATGACTTTTTTGTTCAATCTCTGTGGCAGAAAGAGGCCTCACCTCCCGATTTTATCGAGAGTATCAATTAAGGTTGAGAGACGCAACTTCTCTTTCTTGTAAATACCAGCTGTGTGTTTAGCCCATCCACGTAGGAATCGGCGCAGAGCGCATATACGATTATTCCACCGTTGAATGGGCGTGTTACCACGAGGTTGGCGTGCCCACACTTTTTGAACCAGCTCATGAAAACCCTCTCTAGTGAGCCATCCTAGTTCAAACTTGAACTGATGGCAATTCACACTAGGAGCTGCCTGGCCGAAGTCGGTTAGCAGTGGAGCGTGGTCAGATAAGGCCTCGATTCTTTCTAGTGTCTGTACCGAAGCTAGGGGATATTTATATTCCCAGTCGGTGGTAAAGTTTTTCATAGGTTGGGTTTGCTCTGTTATTGGCCCAGGTATACTGACGACCAAACGTAGTGAGTTCCCTCAAATCTAGACTGTCAATAACAGCATTAAAAAGAAACGGCCATCTTGAATCAAACCGGTCATTGTTTTTTTCCTGCTGGTAGCGTATAATATTAAAATCCCCCCCGATTAACATAGGATGAGGATTCTCTCGGCAGGTATTGACCAATTCTTTGAGAAAAGCCGACTTAAACTGCTCTTGAGCGGCGCCATAAACTGCCACCAAGTTCCAAAGGAAGTTGTCGGATTTATTTCTAAGGTGGAATTTGATATGATATTCCCCCTTAGACGTGGACAGGAGTTCCAGATATGTGGAGTGTATACCCAGCAGTATGCCCCCAGACCTCCCAGATGGCGGTAGGATGTGCCATTTGTAATCGTACCCACTTGAAAAATGGTCAAGATCACGTGTTGGGAAGTCTCTTTTGCCACACTCAGAGATGGCCACAAAGTCTAGAGCATGATCCCTAACACAATCGGAAATATGTTTTTATTTAGCCAAGTCCCCAAGACCTCTGCTATTCCAAAACATTCCTCTCATGATGTACATTTTTTTTGTTTAGAGACCTTTGCTTTCTTATGTGGACGTCCCTTTTTCTTTGCTGAATTAGACTTGTTCTTTCGTACCGAGGCGACAAGCTCATCTAGCATAGTGTCACGCTTAGTATCATCCAAGTCCACTTCAGTTGTGTCTTTAACCAGATGGGAAAGGAGCTTGCCTTCATTATTAGCTTCAGCTTCCTCATCCTCCTCATCTGATATTATGGGATCCACAAACATAGGCAATTTAGGAGCAACCGTAAGCCGGTCGAACTCCATTTGCTTAAGAGCCTTAACAGAAAAATCAACCGCTTTTTCACTTCTTCCTAATGAAATACCAAGACTAGCAATATTCGAAGAAACTTTGGCATTATCAAAAGACAAAAAGGATTTGGTGGCCGAAGTACCTTCGACGTTGAGGTTGCGAGCAGCCGTTCTGCGCATGGCCTTCATCATCGAATCCTCGTCGGTAGCTGAAGCGTCGTCTGCACCAACGGGATGACGGCCGCTGCGCCTGAGTGGTGTTGTTGTGGATTCCGTGGCGTCCAGTGTCCCGGAGCCCTTGAAGGGCGGCGTAGATGGGTCCGGCGATGATGTCACAGCCCGTGAGGGCTGCGCGTCCAGCTCCACCGTTGTGCTCGCTCCGGTCGCCGACGCCCCACCTGGTGATGATGACGCAGATGGTAAAGCCCGCAGCTCCGCCAGCGCCTGCTCGTGGTCAGCTTTAACGGATGGGGAAAAGATCACCCCCCGTCGAGCTGGTGACTACAGCCCAGGCGAGGGAGGCAGCGGCACTCCAACCGCGGCACCCTCCGGGGATGCGCGCCCCACTAGTGAGGGCTGCGTCTCGGCACGGTGAAGCCGCGCCGCAGGTAAACTCGGTGGAGATGGTGACCGATTAGCCTCCAGAGGAACAAAGGCCGGAGTAGGGTTGGTCTTCAGCGCCAAGTGCGCAGTAGTCGAACTCGACCCGCCCGACGACGACGACCCCTGAGAAGTCGGAGAAGCTGGCTTGGAAGATGTACGCTTGTTTGGGTTTGGTGGTGTCACAACAATGAACTTCCCTGGCGATGAAGGGTCACAAGGACCATGAGTGGCAGTAACGATCTGCATGGGCACCACCCCTCCCGTGGTCATGCTAGCCGGCTGAGTAGTAGATGATGACACAACTTTGGGCCTCTTGCTTGTATCATTAGGCCTCATATTGTCTTCTCTGTCATGACCCCTATCACTTTCGTGGTCATCATCATGCTCCCAAACACGAGGCACAAAGTCGTCATCAACACAGAAATCTGGCCCTTCCAGGCTATATCGAAACTCATATCCCTTCTTCTGAACAACAACGTCCGACGAGAGGGAATCAATTGTGCTCCTCTTGAAAGCGTCGAGGTTTAGCACTCCCACCTGTATGCGAATAATGCCTCTACGGCGCAAGCAAAGTAGGTCCACATCCATAGTGGCACCAATGGCCGAGCCAACTGCCCAAAGACCCAAGAAGTGACGAAGCATGTGAGGCACCCCGTGAACGTGCACCCAAATAGGTATTAACTCGAAACGGTGCGGTATCTCCTCAGACTTCCAGGCCTTGAACTCTATCGTGACATTGTGCGACTTGATGAAAACGGTAAACCCAGTGACTCTCTGAAGCACCTCCTCACTAGGGAAAGACATAAGAAAAGCATTCTGACCATGTGATATAGCTTCCCAGGTCCACTGCTGCTGATATTGTGCAATCTTTGCAACCTCGGCCTCCACAATACTGGGAGAGATAGAGCCACCAGATATCGTGACAAGCGCTGTTGGGGAAATTTGTGGAGAAAGATCCTCCCTGCAGACGTTATCGGGCATCTGAAAGAAGGCCATATTCTCAGTACCATATCCACAAAGCGTCGCTGCCGGCTTCGGCATCTTAAGAGCGGGGCAACGGCGCAAGGTCATCGGATGGTTCGTCTTGTTGCATATGAAGAGATATTGCTGTGTCTCACAGTCGTCAGCAAGGTGACTGGTAGCCTGACATTTAGTGCACCACATCTTCTTAGGCACCGTTGCAACTGCGGATTGAGCCTGAAGTTGATGTGGCGTCTGTATAGGTATGAGCTGTCCATGACCTGCATGCAGACTTGGACCAGTGACGAGAGTAGGTGCAAACCCCTGCTGGCCTTGCGGAGCGGCGACTGCGGTAGTTTGGTGCACCGGAGCCTGATGGAATTTTGGACGCCCCCCTTTGCCGCCCCTCGGTTTGCGAGGACGAGAATTGGCCGGCAGCCCTGCGGTAGCATTGTACGCCGGCCCGGCGTTGAAGGCAACCGGTTGCACACCGGCGGGAGGAGCTAGCTGCTGCGTAGGAGCACCTGACGGCTGATACGAAAACACCGGGGGCTGCTGCTGCTGATGCACATAACCTGTTGACGGCTGAAAGATGAACGGCTGTTGCTGACCTGCGATGAGTTGCTGCTGGATGGGCATCTGGTACACTTGCTGATGATGTACCGGTGGCTGAAACCCAGCCTGTTGTTGTGCCATCACGAGGGTCCCCGGCGGCGGCAGTAGTTGCGTCGGCTGCACCGGCGGGTAGACCCCCGGAACGAAACCTGGAGCGCCACCGGACGAAGCAGTGTCGGGTGGCTGAGGGGTGGCGGGTGTTGGGCGGGCATGAAGGGCGGCGTGGAGCCCCGGCAGCGCGGCTGCATCACCACGCATCATGACCGTGGAGCGGACGACGGCCGCAAAGGAATGAGTGAGATTAGGGTTTCCCACTTGCGTCCTCCGGTTCCACAAATGCCACAGCCAATGGTTAAGATTAACCATGCAAAGCGGACGTCTAGGATTCGTCTGGCCCAGAGGTGGCTCTAGCCCCGTCGTGATGCCCGGATCGGAAATTTGAATGTCCCTGGACGAGACTCCCCGCTCATGCGCGCGTGAATGCGCCGTCGGTGACCTGGACTGCTGCAAGACATCCGGCGCGCCGAAGCATGCATGCGGCATGACGTCGGCAAACGTCCGAGGAGGAGATAACTGAGGGGGCGGGATCGGACCGATCCACGGCTTGACCAAAGCCCTAGACCGCGGCGGCACCCCAACGACATCTCGCCTATCCTCCCCCAGCGGCGCTGATGAAGACGCCGGTTCGATCGAGTTGTTGGTTTCCCCGGCCTTCTCCTCATGCCGAACCCCGACAGACACCAACCTGCACACATGAACAACCTCACCTGTCGAGTTAGATGATGGATTCTCCCACACCCTAGACGCCAACGTGGGGTAGCCAATATCTGCCCAGAACTCATCCGCAAGCTCCTGGTCAGACTTCCTCCTGTGTCCCGAAGCGACTGGTTGCGGCGGTCGAGCGCTGGTGGATGGATCCACGCAGCCCTCCTCCACCGGCAGCCCTGCCTCCTCCGTGTCCGCTTCCGCCAGGCACGAGTATCGGGAGCCGCCCGACAACGCCGTCGTCGGCACCGGCGGCGGCGACCAGCAGGGCTCCAATGTCAGGTGACGCCTGGGGCCGATCCGCATTTTCCGGATCTCTCCACCACCGAGTAGAAGTAACACAGTATGGATGTATAACACTATGAAAGATATACCAACAAAGATTCAACGTCAAATAATGACTCACCTTGTTTATTTATAATTCTTTGATACGTAATATAAGGTGAGGATTGTACAATAATAACAGCTGAGCTGACCAGAGCAAGAGCCCATAGTAAATTGTTGGTCAAACGGTGGAGAACCTGGCAACCCAGGCTGATGGATTTCTTCGGTGTTCATGGTTGTCAAACCAGATTCGTCTGTGGTGTAGTGGTCCTGCAGAAATAGATACTTATCTCAGAGGTCCTCCAAGAACAAGAACAATGAATGTAGAGAGGATGCTACGAACGACGACCTAAGCAGGAATTGAGTTACCTCCGGGGTCTCATGGGTGAAACAGGCTGACCTCCTTTCCCAAAGCAAGCAGTTCTGAAAGGACCAGAGCTGGAATATGATTAAATTGTCTCTCTGAACCATATCATCAATTTCCTCAAATGTATATGCAACATCACCGACGAAAAAAAATACACAAACCTTCATAAGTACAAACAAAATACACAAACCTTCATAATGAGAAGAATTTTTTTAAAAGAGTGTGTGACTACTCATGGACATAATCACTATTCAATGGCTACTGCAGCAACCAGATACAAAAACAAAAAGCGATCTGCAGCAGGAAAAGCACATGATAAAGGAAATTTTATGAGCTTAATTCCAATGTATAGAGAAAGATATTAGTTGTTCAGTTGTATATACGGTGGGAATCAATGAACACAATCTCTCAAGGGGTGCTATAGCTGCTGCTCTGCCTCTATTTCAGAACATAGAGCTTCGCTCTTTTTTTGTCCAAGCTTATTGATACACATCTCTCTATATCTCTACTCTTTTCACAAAATTGGTACCTTTCAACATCAAGCAGTTTCTTAAGTCATTAGTGACTGAGAAACACGAGGAATGAAGCCATACCTGCAGTAGGAATTTGTGCATTCGTTCTGCAAAACCCGAAAAGGAAAATCAAACCCCTCTCCCAGAGCCTCTTCCCTGTGACTTTCTTAGAAATAGAACCACCATAAGAGAAGATTCCTTTTAGCACCATTTTGATCCTAATACTCTGAACTGTGCAAAATTCCCCAGGAGGGCGATTCCCTCCACCAGACACCTCGTAATCGCCGTCGTCATCATCTGGGAGGATGCCAGAGGTAAGCGAGATGGGACGAATAAAAACCGACTCGATGACCAATCGATCGATGGGCCCTTGACCGGGAGGGCGGCGGGCTCACCTGCGGCGCTTGTGGTCGCAACGTCGTCGTTGTCGCGCTCGCCGTCGCTCATGGCTTTCGCCTCCGATGCTTTGTCCGCGGAGGGAGCCCGGATCCGGGTAGGGACGCGACAGCGAGGAGGGAAGGCGAGGAGCGGCGGCGCGTAGAGAGGAAGGGGGAGGGGGACAAGTGAGGGCTGCGATGCGGTGATGGCGGAGAAGGGGGGCTGGGAGGTCGCCGGTGGCCGGTGAGGGCGAGGCCCTGGCGACATCGAGGAAAATATAGGAGGAGGCGGCGGCGGCAGGGGAGGAGACGGCGGCGGAGGCGGCGGCGACAGGAGAGGAGGCGGAGGTCACGGGGGAGATTAGGTCGCGCTGCTCGCTCACCTTTTCTCAGCGCTGCTCGCTCGCTCTTTTTTCTCTCTCGCTAGCACTATTCATAGGTGACGTGGACGCTGTGGTTCTGCCTAGCACCCAGCTCATCCTTTATAAGGTAAATGTTGAAAGGCGAAAATTAGAGCATAGTGTTGATATTATTTCTCCTATTTCAAACATCTATTTTATCAGCTTTGTTTATCAGGTTTTGTGCCATTGCTTATATCAAAGTTTCGACAGTTAGCATTAGAAAAAGGTGAAACTCATGGGCACTAGCACCCATGGTTTATTGATATAGGAGAAGCATCCCTTGTGAGAAACCAGAAATTTGTCCCCGACGTGGCTCGAACCCTGGTTGCTGGAGACGCCACTGCGCTCCCTTGTCACTAGGCTACAGCCTAGTTCTCGACAGTTAGCATTAGGACTGTTCTATTTACAATCGTTATCAATTTGAGCTTTGCATATGCTCAACACAAATTCCCGCCGCAAAACGCGGGGCATCCTCTAGATAACAAAATGCGTGGCCCCAAGAGAAAAGTAGTTCTCCTGTGCACGGGAATTCCCGCGCATGGATCAACCGTGGACTCGGTTTCAGATTAGGATGCATATAAACTTGCCGGAGTAGCATAATCATGTATTTCATCAATCCATCAATCAACTTTACGCCATGTCCAGTTTTTCACCATTTTTCATGTCACCTCTCCTTTTACTCTCACACCGCACGCACACAGAGAGGGTTCTCTCTCACTCACTAGCACATGCATTTCATTTTGAATCTTAAACTTTTTTTTGCGAACTTTTGAATCTTAAACTTTGAACAGCTATACATGTTAAAATAAATTCCGTTTTGAATGTGCGTCTTCCTTTCGGTTGTATCTCTAAAACAAACCCAATATCAAATATACTTTGACAAATTTCAAATTTAAAATATGATTAAACTTGTATGAAATGGTCTAAGCCACAAGAGACATAGAGAAACACTATGGTGTACACGGGACCAAGGTAAAAATAAGGTAGCACACTCGTGCAATACAAAACACGACGAAACCCAACAAAACACCAAGGCCGAATGCTACAACTGCGAAGGAGAGGTACGCCCACTAGTAGAAAAACACCTATTAGTCCCGGTTCGTAAGGGCCTTTAGTCCCGGTTCATGAACCGGGACTAATGGGTCATTACTAATACCTCCACCCATTAGTCCCGGTTCAAACTCGAACCGGGACAGATGTGCCTCCACGTGGCCGGTCCGCCGAGCCCAGTCAGGGGGGCCTTTGGTCCCGGTTGGTGGCTCCAACCGGGACCAAAAGTTCATGTTTTTTTACAAATGTGGCTGCTTTAGGGGTTTTGGGGGTTATTTTTAGGTTGTTATTAGCTAGCTAATAGAGGGAAGTGTCCTCTCTTATATCTTCGTCCTTGGTTTATCAACGCTACTGCTATGTTCATTTCACCCGCTGATATAACATGCTCATGCATGTGCATCATACATCATCATATATAATAACAAGTCCTATGCATCATCATACAACTTCTACTCGTTATTAATAATAAGTCATACGATCATCATTCTCATAGTCATCGAACCCAACCCTACATAATTGTTCTTAGCACATGATCATCAGTATCAGGTAGGACCTAAACACCCTTAAGGTAAGATAGCATAAAACAATATAGACCCTGACTCTCCATTATGAAGAATGACGATCATCCTGTCTCCAATTCTTGCCCATCGCTGCTTGTTGCTTCCAAGAAGCTCCTTACGACTGTCCATACATTTTTTCCATTCTTTGATTGTTATGTCTCCACTTATTTTAGAAACCCGGTATGGACAATTGAGATTCGTAGGACGACCTGGTTGTATGTTCAAAACATGAAGGCTACCATGTGTACACATCAGATGAGGCACACAATCATTCGGGATTATCTGTTGAAAAACATAGTAATAACTTCGTAGTTAGCAATGATGTACTAGTTTTAGAAGTGTGCAAAAAGATCACGGATGTCGTAATAGTAAAAAAATCTTACCAGGGTATCTCCATGGTAGTTACCGTAGTTCAATACGTGCACTAGTGGCACGTATTGACCATAATGTTGAGAAGTTTGATTGTAGATATTGTAATTCTCAAGATCAGTATAAAATGCGACCAGATGATTTTTCTCCTGATAAGTTAATTCGGAGCCTTCGGTGTAGTAGGTTCTGTCTACCATCTTCCGCACATTCTTTGAAGAATGAAAATAAGCTGTCAATGGAGATAAGTTGTCAACTATTTTGAAATAAACAATATAAATTACTTAATAACTATGTTAAGCTCACATGGGGGAAGAATTGGAGGTGTATTCACAAGGACCCAAATCGAAGGTCTCTCTTGCTCGATTGTAGGATCACCAAGATCCATGGTGACAAGCATACCCTCATCAAGACAATACATCTTGCAAAGTGCTTCCCAATTTTTGCAACCAAAATGGGTTACACTCTGAGCATTGTACAGCTTTACTTGAAAATCCACACCATGATGGGTACTTAGGATAATTTTTTTGGTTTCGAAACTTTCATGGTCTTCAAAACCCATCCTCTCCAAGACATAGCGTCTTGCAAAGCATGGGATAAGCTAGTCGAATTGGAAAAGATGAAAAATATTGTCATGATTAAAATAGTTGAAGTCATGAGTAATTACGAAAAAAAACTATTGTCGTCGGTTGCGTACCGTATGAACATCGAAGGTCTCCTCGAGCTTAATGCTGAAGCGACGATCTTCGTCCAGCTCAATGAACCTGTCGCAGATACCTCGGTCGTCGTGGCACCAGTCGCACTCCCCCGGGCGGTTTTCGTCGTTCGAGTATGACATTTCCGGCCTATGTTCACAATTCAAATATTAAACTAGATTATTAATCATGGGTTGACTATCGATGATGTACGTAGCTCATCCTTTCATTCCCGAGTGCATTATTACATCAAATTGTCTAGCACACAGGAATGAAGGAGAACTTATCCAATATGAGCATTCAATAAGCAAAACCAAATCATAACATAAGCAAAACCAAATCATAAAATAAAGTAGTATTCAAATTAGCATGCATTCAATAATTATAAGAAAAAGTACATCATCTCTTGGTGTCCGTACATCATCGAATATTATCACTAATATAGCATCACTAATACAACTAGAACCGTAGCGTCCGACGGGTATCGACGCGGGCGGTGGACACCCAAATATAAGGAACCATCACAGGATCATAACTCCAGTGAGATCCCTGAAGAACCTGCCAGGTATTGTCGAACCTGCCCTCCAATGCAACCATGTAGAGACGGACGTGCTCGTCCTCCTCGCTGACACGGTGACGTACCACCTCCGCGGTGTCCGGAAGCCTCGGCACCATCACTGGCCCACGCGACCGCCACCAAACAAGGATCGGGTCAACAAGGGGCTGCCTCCTCACCAACCTACGTCCCCCGGAAGGTAGCACCTCCCAATACCAGCCCGGCGGAGCCCAGTCCCGAACATGGCCCTGATCAAGCAAGCCTCCACCGCCGAGTCGACGACGACGAGGATGCGGGATAGGCATCGCCGACATCGATGCGGGAACTACTTCTATATATAGTTAAATAAAGTAGTTTTATTAATTAAATCAACTAGCTAGTTCAACTACTAAACACTTACTATAAATAAATAAAGTAGTACTTACTAAAAACAAACTACTTCTATATATAGTAAAATAAAGTAGTTTATTAAATCAACTAGCTAGTTCAACTATATATGAAGCACTTACTATAAATAAAATAAAGTAGTACTTACTAAAAATAAACTAGTATTTTTCTAACTAATTATATTAAACACTTTCTCTTCTTATTTTTTTCATTTTTCTAAATACGTACTATGAACAAAAAAATTATTAAAATTCTATAAACAAAATTACAACAGAAAAAAATCATAAAGATTCTATGA
>NC_041393.1:33058336-33058839 GCF_002162155.2 Triticum dicoccoides
CTACACATCTAAATTACTACACATCCAACAAAAAAATCTATGAACTACAAAAAAATCTAAAAAAAATCTAACAAAATCTAACAAAAATCATAAAAAATCTAACAAAATCTAACAAAAAAATCTACTAACAGAAAAAATCTAACATAATATGAACAAATTAATTACACAATCTAAATTACACAATATGAACTACATATCTAAATTACACCACATCTAATCTAACAAATAAATCTATGAACTAACAAAAAAATCTAACATAATATAAACAAATTAATTACACAATCTAAATTACACAATATGAATTACATATCTGAATTACTACAAATCTAATCTAACAAATAAATCTATGAACTAACAAAAAAATCTAAAAAAATCTAACAAAAATAAAATAAAGTTGCTCACGCCCGGCGACGGCGACGAAGACGGCGACGGCGAGGTGCAGCAGGGCGGGCGGCGACGTCGGGGCGGGGCGGCGATGGCGTCGGGGCGGCAGGGCGGGCGGC
>NC_041393.1:33059646-33060409 GCF_002162155.2 Triticum dicoccoides
GACCAAAGGCCTCTTTTCGGCAGCCCAAAGGGCGGGAAACGAGGACCTTTGGTCCCGGTTGGTGGCACCAACCGGGACAAAAGGCGGGCATTGGTACCGGTTGGTGGCACCAACCGGTACCAAAGAGGGGCATTGGTACCGGTTGGCGCCACCAACCGGTACCAATGGACCCGTCTAATTTTTTATTTTTTGCAACTATTTTTAGTGGATTCTTTCTGCAGCTGTTTTTTAGTCCTACCTCGCCAAGCGAGAGGCACTCGCAGCTGTTTATAAGCCCTGAGTGCAGAGACGATGAAGAAGAGGCTCAATGCTCACCTGTACGTTGGTTAGATTCAAGCCTTGAGGAATAGGGTAGACTACACAGAGCTATGTGTAGTGCAGTTGACACTATTCCGAAAGGCTTGAAGCAAATTAACGAGCATTGCGCCTCTTTTTTATTTTTAATGACTTATTTTTAATAGTTGTGATTAACTTAACTAAAAAATGAGCGTAGATGCTTATTTTTAATGACTTATTACAACTCAGAAATAAAAAGAAAAAAATAAATATAGTAGAAAAGAAAAAAAAACTATATAAAAAACTACCAGAAATAAATAGAAGCAAAAATAGTTGTGATTAACTTTACTTAAAAAATGAGCATACATGCTTATTTTTAATGACTTATTACAATTGAGAAATAAATAGAAGAAAAAATAGTTGTGATTAACTTAACTAAAAAATGAGCATAGATGCTTATTTTGAATGACTTATTACAACTCAGAAA
>NC_041393.1:33061733-33062516 GCF_002162155.2 Triticum dicoccoides
TGTTATTAACTTAACTAAAAATTGAGCATAGATGCTTATTTTTAATGACTTATTACAACTCAGAAATAAAAAGAAAAAAATAAATATAGCAGAAAAGAAAAAAACTATATAAAAAACTACTCAAAAATAAATAGAAGCAAAAATAGTTGTGATTAACTTTACTTAAAAATGAGCATACATGCTTATTTTTAATGACTTATTACAGTTGAGAAATAAATAGAAGAAAAAATAATTGTGATTAACTTAACTAAAAAATGAGCATAGATGCTTATTTTTAATGACTTATTACAACTCAGAAATAAATAGAAAAAAATAAATATAGCGGAAAAGAAAAAGAATTATATAAAAAACTGCTCAGAAATGAATAGAAGCAAAAATAGTTGTGATTAACTTTACTTAAAAAATGAGCATAGATGCTTATTTTGAATGACTTATTACAATTCAGAAATAAATAGAAGAAAAAATAGTTGTGATTAACTTAACTAAAAATTGAGCATAGATGCTTATTTTTAATGACTTATTACAACTCAGAAATAAAAAGAAAAAAATAAATATAGCAGAAAAGAAAAAAACTATATAAAAAACTACTCAGAAATAAATAGAAGCAAAAATAGTTGTGATTAACTTTACTTAAAAATGAGCATACATGCTTATTTTTAATGACTTATTACAGTTGAGAAATAAATAGAAGAAAAAATAATTGTGATTAACTTAACTAAAAAATGAGCATAGATGCTTATTTTTAATGACTTATTACAACTCAGAAATAAATAGAAAAAAATA
>NC_041393.1:33066012-33067830 GCF_002162155.2 Triticum dicoccoides
TGCTTATTTTTAATGACTTATTACAACTGAGAAATAAAAAGAAAAAAATAAATATAGCAGAAAAGAAAAAAACTATATAAAAAACTACTCAGAAATAAATAGAAGCAAAAATAGTTGTGATTAACTTTACTTAAAAAATGAGCATAGATGCTTATTTTTAATGACTTATTACAATTCAGAAATAAATAGAAGAAAAAATAGTTGTGATTAACTTAACTAAAAAATGAGCATAGATGCTTATTTTTAATGACTTATTACAAGTCAGAAATAAAAAGAAAAAAATAAATATAGCAGAAAAGAAAAAACTATATAAAAAACTGCTCAGAAATGAGCATAGATGCGCTTATAGAGAAAATTCAACCTAAATTCATAATAAATTTCTACTAATTTCAGAGACATTTAATATGAATTTAGATTAAATTTCCTGTATAAGGGCATCTATTTTTATTTTGAGAGGAGCTCAACAAAGGGAGAGAGGGAGGGGCTTATAAACCGGTCTGATTCCCCTTCGGTTGGCGAGGTGGGACTAAACTCTGACCGCAACAAGGGCCAACCCTTTAGTCCTGGTTGGTGGCGTGAACCGGGACTAAAGGGCAGCCTTTGGTCCCGGTTCAAGCCACCAACCGGGACCAATGGATGTGGGCCAGGAGCGAGGCGCATTGATCCCGGTTTGTCCGACCAACCGGAACCAATAGGTCCAGACGAACCGGGACCAATGGCCCACGTGGCCCGGCCGGCCCCCGGGGCTCACGAACCGGGTCCAATGCCCCCATTGGTCCCAGTTCTGGATTGAACCGGGACTAATGGGCTGACCTGGCCTGGACCATTGCCCCCTTTTCTACTAGTGGCCACCAAGGCGCACGCCCTCACCAAACCCATCAACATCTATAGCGAGTGGGTCGACGAATGCGAAAGGCCAACCAACATGGCGTTGGCGACATGGACTTAGACTTACGTACTAAGAGCATCTCCAGCCGCACCCCCAACAGGCCCCCCAGGCGACTTTTTCGGTGTCGGCGCCAAAAAAACGCCCCAGTCGCGCTCGCAGGACGATGAAAAGCGCCGGTTCCGTCCTTTTTTGCGCCCGGCGGCCGCAGGCCGAACCTGGCACGCTGGGGGGCGGTCGGGGGCTCCGGCGCAAGGGAAAAGCGTGGCTGACCCACACCGTCAGGTGAAAAGTCAAGATTTTCTTCCCCGACTTGCCTCCCACCCCCCACGCCCTCGGCCGCCACTAGCTATATCCCGGCGCCGCCCGCCACCCTTCACCGCTAGATAGCCATTCCCCATCGGAAAAATAGCAGAGGTTCGCCGCGGCAGCCCCTCCGACATCAGCTGGGCGTTTCCAGCCGCCGTTTCCGGCCGCGGAGGGACAGTTTAGCGGCGGGTGCACGCCCACCGGGCGCAAGGTACGCGTCAGGAGATCCGAGACCCACAGGTGCATCATCAACTGCAGCAAGATCTGATAGAGCACCAATGGAGGCTCAAGGGCGACGCCGGGCACGACGTGTGATGAAATATGAGTTTTTATTTGTTGAACTATATAATTTGGATTGAACTATTTGTTGTTGTACTATTTTGTTAAAGTATTTGATTTTGAAATATGTGATAAAAAATATTTATGTTGTTAATTGAACGTCAAGCCACGGCGAACCACACTGAATATGGGCCTATTCTCGCCCATATGGGCTTTATTCGCCGAAATCGGGCTGAAAAGTGTGCCAACATCGGCGTCTGGGGGCGACGACTGGGCGCAAAACTGCCCCCACCGCCGAATGTATCGCCGGCTCGCCTTCAGGGGGGCGATTTTTATGCGTCCGG
>NC_041393.1:33068045-33074542 GCF_002162155.2 Triticum dicoccoides
GGCAATGCTTGCTGGGTTGATCGACGATCAAGTCAGTTTCAGGTGTCTCAGAGGAAGATCGATCGTCTCTGTCCATGTTTTGCCTTAATCCAAAAGATCGATGCTAGTACTCCCTCCGTAAAGAAATGAGAGTGTTCAGATCATTAAAGTAGTGTTCTAAACACTCTTATATTTATTTACAGAGGGAGTAGAATTTCGTGTCCGAGAAACTTTTCTTTTCTTAACGTCCAATCATCCAATGTATGAACTAGGTTTGGACAGGGTTTGCATCCTTGTATGTTGGTGAGCTACTAGAGGCAGTTGCCCGATAATGAGTTTGCTCCAACTCCAAACTCGGGATTTATGAGTTTGCTCCAACCGCAAACTCCGGGCACTAGGCAAAATTGCATATTCCAGAGTAGTGGGTTTGTTCCAATTGAAAACTCCGGGCACTAGGAAAAATTGCATATTCCAGTAGTGGATTGTGTAAGCCCAAATTATGAGGCGCCCTCGTATCACTATTTCAGATCAAAGATTCGCAGCAAAATCCAACTCTAGAGTTCGCTGCATCTCCTTAATCCCAAAAAGTGTTGTGATTTGTGTCTAGCATTATCAGAGGGCGTGTGGAGATTTGTCTTCGACGGATCTTGCGGGATTTGGTCGGTGTTTGTCTTTGGTGGATCTACTTGGATCCGGTCTTTGTTCGTTTGTGTTCGTGTGTCTTCAGGTTAGATCTTTTTGGTCTACGCTTCTCTTCATCAGCGGCGGCTGCTGTTCTGGTGCGCTGGTCCTCTTGGGCCTTAGCGCGACGACTTCCCGACTGTCTACTACAACAATGTTTACCCGGCTCCGATGATGGAGGGGCGATGACGGCGGTGTCGTGGTACTAAGACTGACAGTAAGAGTAGGGGGTAAGTATGAGGAGGCAAGGTCCTAGGTACGGCGAGGATGTACACACGAGTTTACGAGTTCAGACCCCTCTCGGAGGAGGTAAAAACCCTAGATCTCGGTGCCCTGAGGCGGTCGACTGGAATATGGTGTGTGTTACAGGGTGTGCGAACCCTTGTCTCGGAGGAGGGGGTGGCTTATATAGAGTGCGCCAGGACCCCGGCCCACCTCCGTTACAGGGGTTCAATGTACATAAAGGTAGGGCGTTACTGATAACGCCAGCTGTAAAGTGTATTCAATGGTCTTAAAGACTACGGAGTGAACGTCTGTCCGTTTTTGTCCTTAGTAACTCCTGGTCTTCTTTGGTCGAGTGGTCTTCTATATAGTCGAGTGACTATAGGAATGAGGGGTATCCGAGTGAGGTGATTTGTCGAGTGGCTTGCACTCGACTACTTCAATTGATACCCTTTGTTGCTCTTTAAATGTCTTTGCTTCTAGGGTAGTAACCTTGGGTGGGGCGTATAGGTCAAGCCTATGACCCTACCCTAGGTCTATGTCATCATCATTAGTCCCTGAATGGATTGAGGACCGAGTGGAAAGAAGGTTGGAGTTGGTCCAGCTTTGGCTCTCGTGCTTCACGAGTATTCATGCTAGGTTGGAGGCTTGTGCTGAAACGTCGGCTTCGCTTCAGTCGCCTTGATCTATTTAGGAGGTGTCGAGTGTAATCATGCTATTACCCTATCGAGTGTTGCTTTGATGCGAAGTCTTCGGCGCGATTGGTTACTGCGGATCCCGGACCTCACGGGATTCAAAAATTTGGGGAAGCGCGCGAGGCGGAGCGCGCCGTAGCAAGCAGGACAGATAGACATGGGCGCCTTGATTTCCGTGCCACCTTTTTCGCCAAGTACTCGGGGAGCGTCTGTTGCGGGATTTGACAGGATTGCGCGGACCCATGCGTCAGCCACTCGGAAATTGGCCTTTAAAAGCGTCGGGGCCGAGGCGTCTGCACTGTGTGCCCCCGTTCCCTTTTCTCTCCCTACTTCTCCATTGCATTTTCCTCCGCCCTCGCCGCCGCCACCCTACCAGTGTGTTGTCCCAACATGGTGAAGGACAAGACGGCAGCACTAGAGCGTGCAAAGAAGGCGACAGGGGCGGCGTAGGGGAAGAAAACCAATCGAGGACTGTCGTCGAGGTCCGGGCTGCCGCCGGTGTGGATTCAAGGAGATTGGATCCGTTCCACTCTTCGGCAAGAGGATCTGGAGGACCTGACCGCCTCCGGTCTGATTACTGTCGGGGCCGCGAGGCTGCCGAAGGGGGAGACGGAGCTTCGACCGGTCGGGTGAGTGCGTCCTCCTTGCTACCCACGTCGACCATGGGTTTTCCCTTCCTTTGCATCCTTTTTTCCGGGGATTTCTGAACTTTTTCGGGGCCCAACTTCACCACTCCTCTCCCAACACCATCAAATATCTTGCTGCGTTTGTGTCCATTGCGAGAACTTCCTGGGCTGTCAACCGCATTGGGGTCTTTTTAAACACATTTTCACAATCCGCTCCCAGACCAGAAAGAAAGCGAACCCGAGTGACGAGAGAACACACGTGATCCAGATGTGCGGGGGTCTAGGGATCCAGATAAGGAAGAGGAGCACTTTTCCTACTATGACACTTCCAGAGTCGGCCAGGGGCTGGCAGTCGACCTGGTTCTACTGCCAGGATATTGCGACCCCTGGTCACTCGACTGGTCTTCCTCCTTTTTCCCTAGATCGCGCCCAGCAGCCTTCTTCTCTCATCGTGACTGCAACGGAGAAAGTAGAGACGAACATGTTGGTCGAGAGGGTGCTCAAGTTGGTCCGTCAGGGCATGACTGGTATGGACTTGTTGGAGGTGTTCCTCAGTCGATGTATTCAACCACTCCAAGCCCGGGACCACTCGATGTGGATGTACTAGGGTATCAATGACACTGCTCGGGTTCATCCGGAGGAGGTTACGGACGAGACGGTGGCCCTGTGGTTGAAGGGTATTACCAAGAACAAGGACAACCCTAGGGGAGCCAGGAGGGTCGACCCATTTGACACCGACAACCAGCCGGATAAGGTCCGATTTCTGCTACCAAGTGAACTTCAATCTGTCTTGTAACTGTTTCTGAATCCGCCTGATGTTTGATCGACTTCTTGTCTTGTAGGTTTATACTGACATGTACTCGATACCCAACGGCGAGCAAGGTCTGGAGCAAGACCAGGAGGGAGAGGACAGCGCGGAAGAAAGCGGCGACTGGTAGTTTCCAGAAGATGATGACGAGGAGGAAAGTGACGAGTCGGACAATGATGAGGTGGTTGACTCACCACCATGCTTGGAGCGTCGATCCAAGCAACTCCAAAATCCAGCGGCGGGCATGGCAAGACCGCGGCCCCAAGTACTCAAGCACAGAAGTGCATTCGGACTTCGACTCTGGAGCCGACGGAGAAGGTCGCCAAGCAGCCCAAGGTCGCGCCTTCGAAGGCTCGGAAGACCTTGCCCAAGATCAAGATGGACGTTCCTGTTGCCTCTTGGCGAGTGCTTTGTCTTTCTGTGTTTTCTTCTTCTGACTGATACTTCTGCTTTGACCGAGTGGATTATGAACTCTCCCAGCCCTGGAACTTCTGCTACTGATATGGATGTTGACAAGGCCCTAGGTGATGAGGAGACCGATGACATGGCCACTTCTAAAGCTGGTATGCCCTTTCCATCTTGAATTTATTCTGCCGACTGGATTTTTGGTCGATTGAACTCTGAAGGTTGCTCTCTGTTGCAGCTCCGCGGGACGTCATTGAGCTTCCGGATGATGAAGAGGAAGAGCCTCTGAGAGAGAGGAGAAGGAGGGCTAGGGCCTCAAGTGGGAGGACAGCCGAGGGTCAGGTGCCTCAGTCGACATCAGCGCCTGAGGTGGTGGTCCAGCAATCCAAAGATCTGGCTCAGGCCAATGTTACCTTTGCCAATCCATTGTCGACTGACCGTCCTTCGGGGTCGACTGCTTAGACCTCTACCGCTCCAGTACAACTCCATGCTTCTGACCCTGTGACTGCTCCAACTGGATTGCCACCATCACTCTTTGCTGCATACCAAACTCCAGACGACCCGCCGAGGTGCCGCCAGGGAGGCTCTTCTCCAAGTGAACCTCGTGATGGAGCAGATTAAGGTGGTGCATGAGGCCAGTCATGTTGCCTACAACGCCACTACTGCTTTGCAAGCCAACGTCAAGGTTAGTTGCGACTGTTGCTTCACTGTCAACACTGTGTCCTTGGATGAGCGTTTTGGAACCTATTATGTGCATCTATCATGGGTCTGTATTTCGTATTCAACCACCCACTGGGTGTTCATGACTTACAGCTCAACAGTTCTTCCACTTGAATCGACCAGGTTGAGTCGAGTGTTTTTCTGAACCAGCGGGGGCACGCAGAGTGCACCCACTGGGTGTAGTCCCGAGAGCACGGTCGACTGCTGGTAGTCGGCTGGGGTCTGAGAATCTCTCTCTCTCTCTTTTATACTCATGCTGGGCGGACCATGCCGAGTGTAAAACCTGACCAGTGGGGGCACGCCAAGTGCACCCACTAGGTGTAGTCCCTGACACTACTGTTGAATGTTTGTTCGGCGGTAGTCTTAGAGCAACTTTCACTGTGATTGACCTTTGTTTCTGTCGACTGACATATCTTATTTGCTGACTGTAGAAGTCTTGTGATCTTGGAGCTCAACTTTCCGAACTGAATAAGAAGCAAATCAGCCTCGACCTTGACCTGGATTTGGCCAAGAAGCACCTCAAGAAGGCCCAGGACGAAGTAGCTATCATGGGAGGTAACCACTCGTCAACCGCCCACCTTATGATTCTCTCTCTTTTTTCAGTCTCTTTGAACCGAGTGATTCCACTAGAACAGATGTGCGTAGTGAAAACTGTCAACTTAAAGCGCGTCTAAAGAATGTTATTTCTTTAGAGAAAATGAAGCAAGCTCTGTAATAGAAGGATCAGGACCTTGCCGCGACCCAGAAGGAGGCGCGAGAGAAAACAACACTTGCGGACAAGAAGTTGGCCTCAGTCGGCAAGTTGGAAGAGGAGAACTCCAAGCTGAAGACTTCCATTTCTGAAGCTAACCAGGAGGTTGTGCAACTGAAGAAAGACAAGGAAAGTTTGACTGACGAAGTTGGGAGCCTTAAGGCCAAGAAGGGCAAACTCGAGTCTTATTTGGGGCAGCTTGCTGCGAATTTGGTCTCGAAGCTTGAAGGTATTTCCTCCTGTTCGACTGGTTTGTTGATGTCGACTGACACATCTTGTTTAACTGTTGACTCACTGCTTTTCCGACTGTGCAGAACTTTGTCCAGACTTTGAAGCTGAAATTAGGCGATTCGAAACGGGTCTTGACCCCATCAACTCTCCTGTCAAGGATGATGTTGCAATGAATGTGCTGCGGTTGGAGTCTCGCCTGGACAGTGCTGTGGGTTATCTCACCCGACTGAAGGAGGCAATGACACGGATTGATGCTGAACTCTGGCCTCAGGAAGAACTCTCACAAGATGTTGAGTCTGATGACTCGACTGAATCAAATCCCTGGTCGAGTGCAGGAATGGAAGAAGTCATCTGCTCATTGTGGTGCTGACGTCGCTTTGTCGCTGGTCCGAGTGCACTACAGGGATGTGAAAGAAGACAAGTTGGTGGCTCTCAAGGTTGCCAACACTAAGAAGCTCAGCTTCGTCTTTCATGGACACCTTCCTTGACGCCGCCACCCGTATCACAGATAGCATCAACCTCGACAGCTTCGTCGAGCCAGCCAGTCCTCCACCCACCGAATGAACAAACATTATGCCCCACCTTTATTTGCCTCGGAGTGCCGAGTGGTCATGTAACCATTAAACTCTTTCAGGCTGGATGCCTGAGTACTTTTGCCCGTTGCGGTTCCGAACTTTTGCGGGATTTATTCGAACTTGCTTTTCCTTGAATATCATGGCTTTTACTTTTGTTGCTTCTGAATGTCTTTCGATTCCGAGTGAATCTTGATCTTTTAACCCTTCGTCGAGTGGGTCTGTCGATGTGTTCAGTCGACACCCCATCGTCCTTGCAGATCAAGATGGAGTGCACATTGTACTTGTGATGCAGCTCATACGCGGTGTTCAGTCAACACCTCGTCGTCCTTGCAGATTGAGATGGAGTGCACATTGTACTTGTGACGCAGCTCAGATGCGGTGTTCAGTCAACACCTCGTCGTCCTTGCAGATCGAGATGGAGTGCACATTGTACTTGTGGCATAGCTCAGACGCGGTGTTCAGTCGACACCTCATCGTCCTTGCGGATCGAGATGGAGCATACATTATATTTGTGGCGTAGCTCAAGGAATGTTTTTAACTTAGGTGAGTACAGGGTCGCAGCTAAGCCCCCGAGTGGGAGGGTCGCTCTCCACTCGAAATGTTTTTTAACTTAGGCGAGTACAAGATTGCAGCTAAGCCCCTGAGTGGGAGGATCGCTCTCCACTTAGAATGTTTTTTAACTTAGGCGAGTACAGGGTCGCAGCTAAGCCCCTGAGTGGGAGGGTCGCTCTCCACTCGGAATGTTTTTTAACTTAGGCGAGTACGGGGTCGCAGCTAAGCCCCCGAGTGGGAGGATCACTCTCC